>NC_058404.1:189812631-190112631 GCF_002201575.2 Neomonachus schauinslandi
TCTAGCAAACTATTTTTCTGAATTTAGCCTCCACATTCCCTTACAAAAATAATTTTCTCCAATAGAAATGAATAATTATACCATTATCTTTATTTTTATGTACACTTGAAATTTTTTGTAATAAGAAATTTTTCTCAATCCCAACAGATTTCTTCAAGGAACTTAAAAAACAGATTCTAAATTTTGTATGGCCAAAGGCAAAAACAATCTGGAGAAGAGCAAAGTGTGGGAAACTGCCCTATCAAATATCAAGATTTATTATGAAGTTATTTTATTTAAGACAGTGTCTTATGAACACAAAGATTAACAAACTGATCAATGGAACAGAATTAAAGTGCCAAAAACCAGAACCACATATGGAACCTCAATACCTGGCAGAGATAATTCTACAGGTAACTGAAAGAACAACTTTTCAAAAAACGATGCTGGGGTGCCTGGGTTGTTCAGTTGGTTAAGCCTCTAACTCTCGGTTTTGGCTCAGGACATGATGATCTCAGGTTCGGGAGATAGAGCCCAAGTCAGCTCCACACTCAGGGAGGAGTCTGCTTGGGATCCTCTCCCTCCCCTTCTGTTCCTCCCCCTGCTCTCTTTCTCTCTCTCTCTCTCATAAATCAATCTTCAAAAAATGATGCTGGGATAGCTGCTAGTCCACATGGAAAAAATAAAAGTGAAATCAAATCCCTACCTTATGCCATATATAAAAATCAAATTCTAATGGATTAAAAACATGTATGTGATGGTAAAACTTTAAAAACTTTTAGAGAAAAATATAGGAGAATATTGGGATAGCAAATGATTTCTTAAATGGGATGCAAACTATTAAGGAAAAGACATAAATTCTACTATAAGATTAAGAACTTCTTTTCATCAAAAGACACCATAAAGAGAGTGAAAAGAAAAGCCACAAACTTTTGAGGGTAACTGCAACACAAATAACTGACAAAGGATTAGTTACCAGGATACGTCAAGAACTTCTCTGAATCAATAAGAAAAAGTCAAAACGACTCAATAGAAAAATTTCCAAAATATATGGGACAATCATTGCACTACAAAGGAAAGCTAACAGTCCAATAAACATGAAAATGTCCTCAACTCCATTAATATCAGAGAAATATAAACTAAGACCACGATGAAGCATATGATATACCCACGAGATTAACAGAAATTAGGAAAGATAACAATAATATTGACAAGAATGCTGCTGAGTGAGATTACAATTTGGTACAATTACTTTAGAAAATAATTTGACATTATCTTGTAAAGTTGATCATTCACATCCCTACAATCTAGCAATTTAACTCCTAGGTATATATCCTAGAGAAACCAGGAAATACGTTTAAAAATATTCATGGAAGTGTTGTTCCTAAGAGCAAAAATAGTGGATCTAACAAAAATGTCCCATAAAAGAAGGTTGGATAAATTATAATATGTTGACACATTGGATTATTATGTAGCAATAAAACAGAATGAATCACAGCTACATACAACAATAAGAATAAAATGTTAAAAACAACCTTGAGGGGGAAAAAGGCAGACCACAGAAGGCTACATTGAGTATGATATTTTATAAAGGTCATAAGCAAGCAAAATTGAACAATACATTGTTTAAGGAAACATACCTATATGGAATTTATTGCTAATACAAACACAAGCAAAGAAAAGATAAACATAAACTTCAGGATAAAATTTATCTGGTTGGGACAGAGAAGGGGAGGCACAGAGTAAGAAGGAAAGTGTCCTAAAAGAACACAGATACTTTCAACAGCATTGGTAATATTCTGTTTCTTAAATTATAGTGGTGGGCGCAGTAGTGTTCATTCTGTGGTTATGCATCATCTCTTACACAGATAATGCATGAATCCTCTTTTTGTACCTAATATTACATAATAAAAAAAATTAAGGAAAATGTGTCTGCAGTCTGAGATGAGATAGGTTAGTTTTATGGTTACATTCTTTGCATTGAAAGCACTAATACGACACTTACCTTGATGTATTACAAAGAGGTGATTCTCTATGTCTATTTTTTTTCCAAGAAGTTAGTACATTCATTTGCTATTGCTGCACAACACATTACCACAAATGTCCCAGCCTAAAACAACATCCATTTGTTAGCTCATAGTTCTGTAGGTCCGAAGTCTAATCATGATGTAACAAAGTTCTTTGTTCAGGATCTCAAGGAACTAAAATCAAGGTGTTGGCTGAGCTAACTTTTTTTCTGGTGGTTCTAGGGAAGAATCTGCTTCCAAATTTTTTCAGACTGTTGGCCAAATTCTGGTCTTTGTGGTTGTAGGATTGAGGTCCACAATTACTGTCAGCTGGGGGTCACTTTCACCTCTAGGAGGCTTCCCATATATGTAGTCAGCAAAGGAGAACCTACCTCACCTGGAATCCCTCTCATGCTTCAAATCTCCTTCCAGAAAGAGCTTATTTCTTTAAAGGGCCCATCTGATTAGGTCAGTTGCATCTGGATCATTTCCCTATTTTTAAAGCCAACTGATTTGCTAACTTAATTACATCTGCCAAACCCCTTCACAGCAGCACCTAGGTTCATGCTTATTGAATAACTGGGAGAATGTGCGTTCACACCAGGAGCCATGAATCTTGAGGGTCATCTTCAAATTCTACTTACCACTATGCCTAATTATCAAGCTTAATTTATTTAATAATTCCTCTTATTGCCACTTAGTTTTTTATGCCTTCATCATATTGTATATGTTTGTATATGCACCAAGATCCTTTTTCTAGGCTGCTTATACTTTAATACTGATCAGCTTATCTATTCTTATAGTATTTCCATGCCATAATTTTTAATTACAATATTTAAAATGTATTTATTATCTGATTGACAGGTTTTCCCCAGGACTGTTTTTTTCCATATTTTTGACTATTTTTATATTTTATGTTCCTACAAAATTAAAAGAAATGAATTAATCCCTTTGGAATTTTTATTACAGTTACCTATTTTTTCAGACTTTGGAAATTAAATTTGATAAAACTGGAAATTTGATTGGAACTGAACCTGGGAACAACTGACATTTGTATTAATTTGAACTCTCTCCACTCCTGGTGAAAGAAATCCAGTGCAAACTTATTGTTAATATTTGTAAATCATATTAAACAGTATCTGCCATATGGCCAAAGTGTCTAATACATAAATAAACTAACATTTTTGGACTTGGCTTAAATATTTTCTCATCAGAGAGGCCTCTGCTGACATTCCACGCTTTCCATTATATCACCTCTTTTGGTATTAATCACAGCCCTTATCTCTACCTAGTATTTCCTTATTTATTTATTTAATTGTTTATAGTCTTGTCACCACCCATTAGAATGAATGTAAGTTCTATGAGCATAAGGAGACTTGTTCTGTATGTGCTAGATATTCGATAAATGTTGCAAAAAAATAAAAACAAAGACATATAGATTTACTGGAAGGATACTGAACTAGGCACAGAATAAAAAAAATAGTAAAACAAGGAGTAAAATAGCTCTACAGAGCTCAGCAACTGGAACTGGAGATTTGACACTTCAGGACATTGCTGACCTTAAGGCTTGTCACTGCTTCTCTCTCGGGACTTCATTTTCTGCTACCACACCTAAGTTTTCTCCAAGTGGTAGGAAACATAGGTATCAGCAGTCCCAGATTTACTCTCTCAGCTTCAAGACTGGAAAGCCAGTGGAATAAACCCTCCTAAGTTCAATTTTTTTAATCCTGAGATGGTTTCTGACCATCCCAGTTTGGTTTGAGCACTCAGCTTTTGGACCAGCTACCCTAATAAGGGAAATGAAGTACTATATTCAGCCCAGGCTTAATTAATCACTCATCTCTGCGTGCCTCACAAAATTGTGTCTACTGCAGCCATCTCATGTATGAATAGGGTATATCTCTCTATGTCTTCCTTTTATTATCTCCCAACATTGTTTTGTAGTTTTCTAGATATTATACTTTTTAAAAAAGATTTTATTTATTTATTTGAGGGAGAGTGAGAGAGATCACAGAAAGAAAGGGAGAAGGAGAAGCAAACTCACCGCTGAGCAGAGAGCCTGATGAGGGGCTCGATCCCAGGACTCCCAGATCACGACCTGAGTGGAAGGCAGACACTTAACCAACAGAGCCACCCAGGCGCCCTTAAACTTTCTTGTTAACATTACTGTTATTTTCTACGGCTTTGTGAATGGCATTTTTTCCCTCTTTTTCTCAGTAATTATTCCGGTAATATGGGAAATGCATTGATTAATTTGTATCTTTTTAAATTGGTTACCTTGTTAAACTTTCTTATTTGGAATGCCATCATAAAAGTTCTCCTGTTTTTAATATTACAAAATAAAGAATCTGCATTCAAGAACTTATACTTTTACATAGTGGCCATCTCCCCCAGGGTTGTCATCTTGAAAGGTGTATTATTCTAAAGCATATGCTAGGTTCCTGCCCCCGTTCTCTGAGGACTACTCCCAAGCCCATACCACATCATCTAAGTATTGAGTCTTCACACTGGGTCAATTCTGTTATCCAACCACAGTCAATTAGACCAGGGTTGACACTGAGACAAGGTGGTTTATTGAGCTCTCCCTGTTCAGAATTTGTGATTGACAACCTGAGATAAGGAGCACACATCAGTGATCTGCAGGTACTGAGCTTGTATACTGAAGGCAGGACTCTGGTTTTTGATCAGCCATCTTTTCCCCTCCTCCCCACCACCATGCGCACAGAAAAGTAGAAAAACTAAAAAGGGAATGAGAATTAATGATGCAGGTATGCAAATTCTAATTGACTTTGTGGCTATAGAGGAAGAGAAAGAGTGAATTTTGATCATTTGTCAAATCCCACTTTTGGATTTACAAAACACAGTTCTACTTTGTGTATTTGGATTTCTTCAAGATATTCTTGTTTATTTCAAATAAATTGCCCCTTATGTTAAGCTATTTTTGTGTGGGTTTCTGCTACTTGCAAATAAAGAAACTCTAAGAAAAGAAACTATATCCCATTCTAATCATTCTTTCATTGTGTAAGACATTTTTGAGATAATTACTCTAGAATTGTCTTCCAAGATTTGGTCATGATTTTACATTTAATGGCATATCTTAATCCTTAAAAAAAATTTTAACAACCAAAGTCTTTCAAAGATGCATAACTTACACACATGAAATTTGAAGAATTCTCACTAAATATTCATTGTGTGTTAAATAATTGGCTTAATTGTTTAATAGTAATGACTTGTTTCTTGAGCATATATTCCTAGAGTTAGTGTATAAATAAGGTTATGAAGATAAGTTCAGGAATTAGATTTTCTAGGTTCCAATTCTGGCTCTGTCACTTATTAATGGAGTAACTGTGAACAAGTTATAGGGTTGTTGTGAGATATACATAAGATAATCTATAAAAACACTTAAAACAGTGTCTTTCGTGTAGTTAGTGCTTAATATTAGCTATTATCAGTATTACTACTACTAACACTATTTGCAATGTGCAAAGCAATGTGATACACTACAAGGGAATACCTACTGAATATTAGAAGGAATTTCTGCTTTCATGGAGCACAATCTACAAATGATCATTTGGACTTGAGAGGAATGGAAAATCTTGGTCTCCTTAATGGTATAATTATGTGAAATTATACACAGTAATATTTTAAATGAATTAAATGTAAGTGGCTTACATAACAGAATAATTTTCTCAGAAGAACCATTTAATGTAGAAAACATTTGGCCATTTTTGAGTAAATACCCTTTTAGTGCTCTTGTCATTAGGAGTGTTTTATTCCTGAATTCCGTTTATTCTCTAGTATTTATTGAGCAGCCACTACGTGCCATGTTCTAAGTGCTGTGGATACAGCTATGAAGACAAACTAGGTCCTTTCTGCATGTAGCTTGAGTTTTACTGTATGGAATCAGGCAATAAACAAATAAATAAGGTAATAATTTTAAACACTGATAAGTGCTATGAGGAAAAGCAAACAGAGCAACAGGAGAGCGATGGAGATAGCAGATTACTCAGTGAGTCCCAGATCTCTGGGGAAGTGACACCGAGTGAGATCTAAATGGTGATAAGGACCAGCCTAGAGTACTGTATGTGCCTCTCAGCCATAAAATCCCTTGGTGGCCATAAACTTGGCCAAGGTTTATGTTAAATTCCTTATTTTTTAATTGCTGATACTCCAAATCCATTTTTTTGCTAGTAGTATTTGAGCACAGAAAAAAACATCTGAATGTAAAACTTGTAGGCGGTTCATACTATTTTTAAAAAAGTATTTTCCTTGCTGCATCTTAGATCGAACGTAATGTAACAAAACTAGGAGGAGGTTCAGTAAACACAAATTTTATTTTTTTTTTTAAGATTTTATTTATTTGCGAGAGAGAGAATGAGAGACAGAGAGCATGAGAGGGAGGAGGGTCAGAGGGAGAAGCAGACTCCCTGCTGAGCAGGGAGCCTGATGTGGGACTCGATCCAGGGACTCCAGAATCATGACCAGAGCCGAAGGCAGTCGCTTAACCAACTGAGCCACCCAGGCGCCCCAACACAAATTTCATTTTAACTCTTTTGGTACCCAGTATCCTACCTGGAGTGACTGAGACCAGTTCTGGAGTTCGAGGTATGGGGAACTTTGTGGGAGCATAACAAGTACAAATCCGTCCTCATTTTTTCACATGGAAGTACAATTGACATATTGTATTAGTTTCAGGTGTACAATGTAACAATTCTACATTTTTATACATTGTGAAATGATCACCACAATAAGTCTATACATAGTTATAGAATTTTTTTTCTTATGATGAGAACTTTTAAAATCCACTTTCTTAGCAACTTTTAAATATGCAATGCAGTATTATTAACTATAGTCACCATGCTGTACCTTACACCCGATGACTTATTTTATAACTGGAAGGTTGTACCATTAGACTCCTTTCACCCATTTCACCCACCCTTCACCCCCCCCACCTCTGGCAACCACTGGTCTGTATTCTGTATCTTTGTGCATGAGGCTTTTGTTTGCTTGTTTTTAGATTCCACATATGAGATGGTACAGTATTTATCTTTCTCCATCTGATTTATCTCACTTTGCATAATGCCCTCAAGGCCCATCCATGTTGTTCCAAATGACAACGTTTCCTTCTTTTTTATGGCTGAATAATATTTCATTGTATACAACTTCCGTTTTGTATCAGAGATTTTGGCAACTGATTCAGTTCTAGGAGAATCATTGGGCCTCATAGGAAACCTGGATAGCTCCAGCTTGCTTGCTTGCTTGCTTGCTTTCTTCCTTTGTTCCTTGTTTTAAAGAGGTTTTTTTTTAAGATTTTGTTTATTTATTTAAGAGAGTGAGCTAGAGGGGCACCTGGGTGGCTCAGTCGTTAAGCGTCTGCCTTCGGTTCAGGTCATGATTCCAGGGTCCTGGGATCGAGCCCCGCATCGGGCTCCCTGCTCGGCGGGAGGCCTGCTTCTCCCTCTCCCACTCCCCCTGCTTGTGTTCCCTCTCTAGCTGTCTCTCTGTCTCTCTGTCAGATAAATAAATAAAAAATCTTAAAAAAAAAAAAAAGAGAGTGAGCTAGAGAGAGCACAAGCCGGGGGAGGGGCAGAGGGAGAGGGAGGAGCAGACTCCCTGATGAGCAGGGAGCCCAATGTGGGACTCGATCCCAGGACCCTGGGATCATGACCCCAGCTAAAGGCAGACACTTAACCCACTGAGCCACCCAGGCGCCACAAGTCTCCAGCTTTCTGAGGAAATAAAATCCTTATATGATAATGTGTATATTTCACAACTGCTGCAGAATTTGAACAACTGATAATGCTAAATTGAGCTATATTTATGAACTTATTTCCAATGAGTCTACTAAAAACTCTTAGCAAAATAATGAATTCTAAGACTTATAGGAAATAGAAGTAATATAAAAAGGCTAAATTGAAAAAGATACAAAGAAATACAAAATCAATGTGCCCAGGAATTTTTTTGGTTAGGTATCTTTTGCGTCCCATCCCATCTGACCCAACTTTAACCAATATCACCTCTAAGTCTTATCCTTTAGGTCTCCATTTAAATGTCACTTTGAGGTATTATCCTGATCACTCTCTCCAAAAAAAAATATCTACTCTTTCCCCCTATTTTCAGCTCTCATTACATCCCCTTTGTTTCTTCGGAACACTTTCCACAATTTTCAGAAATGAGCTTGCTGTCTGCTCTCTACACTAGACCGTAAGTTCCAAAGGGCAGGAAGATGTCTATTCCATTGTTTTCTGTCTCCACCTGCGAGTTCTGGCATGTACCATGCCCACCCCAGAGGGAGGACCTTTCCTAATTCTCACGAGGCCCTTTCCTGACAAGTTTCACTTCTGTGCTCAAGTCCATCCTCTGCTTCATACTCTGTTATGGATTGAATTGTTCACCCGTCCTCCTCCTGCCACAAAAAGGACATGCTGTAGCCCTAACCACCAGAATGTGACCTTATTTTTAAATAGGGTCATTGCAGATGTAAATAGTTAAGATGAGGTCATGTTAGAGCAGCGTGAGTCCCTAATCTGAAACGACTGGTGTCTTTATAAGAAGGCAACCACGTGAAAACAGAAACACACAGGGATGATGCCAGGTGACAATATGGGCTGAGATCGGAGTAATGCAGCTACAAGCGAGAATCTCCAAAGATAGCCAGCAAGTCACCGGAAGCTAGAAGAGGCAAGGAAGGATCCTCCTACAGATTTCAGAGAGAAAGACCCTGCCTAAGGGTTGATTTCTGGCTTCTGGCCTCCAGACCCATAGGATAATATCTTCATGTTGTTTAGAGCCACCCAGTTTGTGGCACTTTGTTATAGCAGTCCTAGGAATCTAATACACGTGCCTAATATCTTCTTACTTTGTCAGGTAAGGCTGATAGAGACCCAAAAAACAAACAAACAAACAAATGAGCAAACAAAAAACAATCCTGTCTACTGTCAACCTAGCAGATACCTTTTCTCCCCTTCATCATCGCCCCCACACCCACCTTTGTTGGATAGAAGTCCGTTATTCCAAGGCAGAAGCTGTAGTGAATTCAAGGAAGTCCTCTTTATACAACCAGGGATATAGCTGGTTTGGCACCTGAGTTTGCACAAACAGCATATCGTGGAATCATTTCTTCATGCTTAGAAATTTGACTTTATGCAGTTTCCTTGCTGCCTATGCCATAGAAACTACCTTTGCCAAATAAACACGATGATTAGATACTAATGACTGTCACAAATGCATTTTGCCAGACAGTGATTGGCAAGCTTAATCCTGCCATCTAAACTCTCAAGAGTAGACGCTTCCTTAACCTAAAACATTCCAAGACAACAAAAATTTTCTTCACCCCCCAAAATTTTGAAAACTAAAAAATTAAAATTTTCTTTACCCAACTATGATCCTCCCAACATCTCTATCATAGGCACTCTGGGAGAAAAAAATAACTGGTTGAAATACAAAGATATTAATGGCCAAAGGGACAATGAGGTATATTCAGAACAAGATATGAATATAGAACTTACTGGTCATATAACACTAGTTTCCATCTGCAGAGAGAACAGAGTATTTAAATAAAGTAAGCAAGACGGTAAAGCCGAACTATACATTTTAGAGTGGGTACTCTACCACTGCAATATAAACTTGCATTCCATTGACATTACAGAGATTACTGAAATACCAAATTTATCATTTTACCATGAGAACACTTTTAGAAAGAAATCAAACCAAGGTTATTAAAGCAGCCGTTCAGTTAGCCTCATTACATGAATGGAATGCATGGTGCTGGCCCAAACGATGTTTTTGTTTTTCATCTTTGCTAAAAAGATTAATCAAGTAGGTTATTTTTAATACAATTTACTAGTTATTGTTTTTGAACTTTTTAGAAAAGGAAATCATTACCCAAGTACATTCTAATTCTAGAATGTTTGCAAATCCAGGCTTAAATTGAAGCTTGTAGATGTAATCCTACAAAGATTAGGAGGGGAGCCCGGGTGGCTCCGTCAGTTAAGTGTTCGACTCTTGGTTTTGGCTCAGGTCATGATCTGAGGGTTGTGAGATGGAGTGGGCCTCCATGTTCAGTGGGGAGTCTGTTAGAGATTCTCTCCCTCTCACTCTCACTCTGCCCCTCCCCTTGCTTGGGCGCACGCATAGTCTCTCTCCATCTCTCTCTCTCTCTCTCAAATAAATAAACCTTGTTTAAAAAAAAAAAGATTAGGAAAAGTCACCTTTGTGGCTCATTTTTTTCATATATTTCAGGCCAGTCCTTTTTCTATTAAAATGAGATGGTTGATAAAAATTTATTTTGGGGGACTTTGACAATATGAAATATTTCCCACTTGAATTCCAATGCAGCTATACCATGAAATCCTAAATTTTTCAAGCAAATTATTCTGCACGGTAGTATTTTTTTTAGTGAAGCAAACAATTTTAAACTAGTCTTCCATAGTATTTTAAAGATGAAAATGAAACATTCACTGAACAGCTTCAGTTACTAGAAGAGTGAATACCTGTAAGGTACATTTTCATGGATGACTCTGAAACTATCTCAGTTATCTGGGAGAGAAAAAGATAAATATTTTTAAAACTTCCCTATCTTTCCAAGGGCTCCTTAAAAAAAAAAACTAGTTTCTTTTTGTTCACTCATTCATTCGTTTACTCATTCAAATCTTTACTGAGGGCTTGCTTTATGTAAGGCACTATTAGATGCTACTGCTTTATAATCCCACATATGTGAACTTCTTTTAATGTGTATGATCATTAACAAAAGCAGGTATTTACCTGGAAAAACAAAAACAGTAGTGTTCCTCTCTAAAGGAATTAAGCAAATAATTCAGGGAAAACTATGGCAGTTGACCATTTGTTGCTGTAGTAGATTATATGATTGGCTCAAAATTCTTCCTTCCCTCCCACAATCATCCCATCCCATTGATTTTGGACTTGACTGTGTGACTTGATTTGACCAATGGCATGTTAGCCAATGTGATATAAGGAGAGGATTTAAGTATTGTTTTCTTCTTTGCTCTCATGCACCTCTGCCATCTTCATGATAAGACCATTCCCCAAGCAACCACAGAGTCTGGAATGAGACATGCAGAGTGCACATAAACCAGACCTGCAACTCCAGCCAAGCCTACCTCATCCCAGAAAACCCACAGGTCTGTCAAGTTGAAAGAGACAGAGAGAGGGAAGCAGGGAGGGAGGGAGAGGAAGAGAGAAGTAAACTTAGGCATTTAAAAAATAAGCTTCTAGGGGCGCCTGGGTGGCTCAGTGGTTAAGCGTCTGCCTTCAGCTCAGGTCATGATCCCAGGGTCCTGGGATCGAGCCCCACATCGGGCTCCCTGCTCGGCGGGAAGCCTGCTTCTCCCTCTCCCTCTCCTCCTGCTGTGTTCCCTCTCTCACTGTGTCTCTCTCTGACAAATAAATAAAATCTTAAAAAAAAAAAGATTAAAAAAAAAATAAGCTTCTAGGCTATTAAGTGAACATAGCCATAACACGTAGACAACTTACTTTGATTATTGATTTTTAAGATCAACCTGTAAAGCACAGAAGATTTCAATATGGTCACAACATAGATTGTAAATGTTATCAAACTTGATGTAAAAATACAGCCAATGTTCACAGCAGCAATGTCCGCAATAACCAAACTGTGGAAAGAGCCAAGGTGCCCTTCAACAGATGAACAGATAAAGAAGATGATGTCCATATATACAATGGAATATTACTCATCCATCAGAAAGGATGAATACCCAACTTTTACATCAACATGGATGGGACTGGAGGAGATTATGCTAAGTGAAATAAGTCAAGCAGAGAAAGTCAATGATCATATGGTTTCACTTATTTGTGGAACATAAGGAATAGCATGGAGGACATTAGAAGAAGGAAGGGAAAAATGAAGGAGGGGAAATCAGAGGGGGAGACGAACCATTAGAGACTATGGACTCTGAGAAACAAACTGAGGGTTTTAGAGGGGAGAGGGGTGGGGGATGGGTTAGCCCAGTGATGGGTATTAAGGAGGGCACATATTGCATGGAGCACTGGGTGTTATACGAAAACAATGAATCATGGAACGCTACATCAAAAACTAATGATGTACTGTATGGTGACTAACATACCATAATAAAATAAAATAAAATAAAATAATAAAATAAAATATAAAAAATAAAATAAAAAACAGATGATGGAAAGTGGAAACTGAAAGGAACAGAAAGAGCAAATACAAGGGTAAAAGTGCTAAAAGACTTCATCTTGAGAAATGGAGAATCAAACATACTGTCTATAATGACAAGACAAGCAATAAAAGTATATTATATATTTTTAAGCACTGTATGAATTTGCTAGGGCTCCCATAACATAATACCACAGACTGAGTAGTTTAAACAACAGATATTTATTTTCTCATAGTTCCAGAGCTGGAAGTCTGAGATCAAAAGGTGGGCAGAATTGATTTCATTCTGTCATATCTCCTTGGGTTGCAAATGGCCACCTTCTCTCTGTGTCCTCACATGGTCTTTTCTCTTTGCACACATTGCTAGTGTCTCTCTGTGTCCAAATTTCCTCTTCTTCTAAGCACACTAGGGCCTGTCATTTTGACTTAATCACCTCTTGAAGGACCCTGTCTCCAAATACATTCATGTTGCATTCAAGGGGGGTTAGGACTTCAACATATGAATTTTGCGAGAACACATTTCCGCCCATAATAATCACAAATGTATTTATTTATTTTTTTATTAATTATTTTTTATTATGTTAGTCACCATACAGTACATCATTAGTTTTTGATGTAGTGTTCCATGATTCATTGTTTGCATATAACACCCAGTGCTCCATGCAGAACGTGCCCTCCTTAATACCCATTGCTGGGCTAACCCATCCCCCTACCCCCCTCCCCTCTAGAACCCTCAGTTTGTTTCTCAGAGTCCATAGTCTCTTATGGTTCATCTCCCGCTCTGATTCCCCCCCCGCTTCATTTTTCCCTTCCTACTATCTTCTTTTTTTTTTTTTAACATATAATGTATTATTTGTTTCAGAGGGAACAGGTCTGTGATTCATCAGTCTTACACAATTCACAGGGCTCACCATAGCACATACCCTCCCCAATGTCCATCACCCAGCTACCCCATCCCTCCAACCCCCCACCACTCCAGCAACCCTCAGTTTACTTCCTGAGATTAAGAGTCTCTTATGGTTTGTCTCCCTTTCTGGTTTCATCTTGTTTCATTTCTTCCTCCCTTCCCCTATGATCTTCTGTCTTGTTTCTCAAATTCCTCGTATCAGTGAAATCATATGATACTTGTCTTTCTCTGATTGACTTATTTTGCTTAGCATAATACCCTCTAGTTCCATCCACGTTGTTGTAAATGGCAAGATTTCGGGGGTTTTGATGGCTGCATTATATATATATGTCACATCTTTATCCATTCATCTGTTGATGGACATCTTGGCTCTTTCCATAGTTTGGTTATTGTGGACATCGCTACTATAAACATTGGGGTGCACATACCTCTTCAGATCACTACATTTGTATCTTTGAGGTAAATACCCAGTAGTACAATTGCTGGGTCGTAGGGTAGCTCTATTTTCAGCTTTTTGAGGAACTTCCATACTGTTTTCCAGTGGCTTCAGCACCCTTTCTCCGCATCCTCGCCAACATCTGTCATTTCCTGACTTGTTAATTTTAACCATTCTGACTGGTGTGAGGTGGTATCTCATTGAGGTTTTGATTTGGATTTCCCTGATGCCGAGCGATGTTGAGTACTTTTTCATGTGTCTGTTGGCCATTTGGATGTCATCTTTGGAAAAATGGCTGTTCACGTCTTCTGCCCATTTCTTGATTGGATCATTTGTTCTTTGGGTGTTGCGTTTGGTAAGTTCTTTATAGATTTTGGATACTAGCCCTTTATCTGATATGTCATTTGCAAATATCTTCTTCCATTCTGTCGGTTGTCTTTTGGTTTTATTGACTGTTTCCTTTGCTTTGCAAAAGCGTTTTATCTTGATGAAGTCCCAATCGTTCATTTTTGCCCTTGCTTCCCTTGATTTTGGTGATGTTTCTAGTAAGAAGTTGCTGCGGCTGAGGTCGAAGAGGTTGCTGCCTGTGTTCTCCTCAAGGATTTTGATGGACTCCTGTCTCACATCGAGGTCTTTCAACCATTTTGTGTCTGTTTTTATGTGTGGCGTAAGGAAATGGTCCAGTTTCATTCTTCTGCATATGGCTGTCCAATTTTCCCAACACCATTTGTTGAAGAGACTGTCTTTTTTCCATTGGACATTCTTTCCTGCTTTGTCGAAGATGAGTTGACCATAGAGTTGAGGGTCAATTTCTGGGCTCTCTATTCTGTTCCATTGATCTATGTGTCAGTTTTTGTGCCAGGACCATACTGTCTTGATGATTACAGCTTTGTAATGGAGCTTGAAGTCTGGAATTGTGATGCCACCAGCTTTGCTTTTCTTTTTCAACATTCCTCTGGTTATTCGGGGTCTTTCTGGTTCCATACAAATTTTAGGATTATTTGTTCCATTTCTTTGAAAAGAGTTGAGCGTATTTTGATAGGGATTGCATTCAATATGTAGATTGCTCTAGGTAGCATAGACGTTTTCACAATATTTGTTCTTCCAATCCATGAGCATGGTACGTTTTTCCCTTTCTTTGTGTCTTCCTCAATTTCTTTCATGAGTGTTCTATAGTTTTCTGAGTACAGATCCTTTGCCTCTTTGGTTAGATTTATTCCTAGGTATCATATGGTTTTGCGTGCCATTATAAATGGGATCGTCTCCTTAATTTCTCTTTTCTCTATCTTGTTGTTGGTGTATAGGAACGCCACTGATTTCTGTGCATTGATTCTATATCCTGCCACTTTACTGAATTCCTGTATGAGTTCTAGCAGTTTTGGGGTGGAGTCTTTTGGGTTTTCCACATAAAGTATCATATCATCTGCAAACAGTGAGAGTTTGACTTCTTCTTTGCCAATTTGGATGCTTTTATTTCTTTTTGTTGTCTGATGGCTGAGGCTAGGACTTCCAGTACTATGTTGAATAGCAGTGGTGATAGTGGACATCCCTGGCGTGTTCCTGAACTTAGGGGGAAAGCTCTCAGTTTTTCCCCTTTGAGAATGATATTTGCTGTGGATTTTTCATAGATGGCTTTTATGATATTGAGGTATGTACCCTCTATCCCTTCACTCTGAAGAGTTTTAATCAAGAAAGGATGCTATACTTTGTCAAATGCTTTTTCTGCATCTATTGAGAGGATCATATAGTTCTTGTTCTTTCTTTTATTCATGTATTGTATCACACTGATTGATTTGAACCAACCTTGCAGCCCAGGAATAAATCCCACTTGGTCATGGTGAATAATCCTTTTAATGTATTGTTGGATCCTATTGGCTAGTATTTTGGTGAGAATTTTTGCATCCATGTTCATCAGGGATATTGGTCTGTAATTCTCCTTTTTGATGGGGTCTTTGTCTGGTTTTGGGATCAAGGTAATGCTGGCCTCGTAAAATGAGTTTGGAAGTTTTCCTTCCATTTCTATTTTTAATCACAAATGTATTTAAAAACATATATTAAAATAGTGATATAACTGTAATGAAAGATAGGAGGAGGGGGAAATGGGTAGTTTGATAGTCTCTAAAATTGAAATCAAGAAATGGTGGTAGATACACAGTACTTAGAGATGCAGAGGTAATTGAGGGCTGCCACATAGAGTCATGCAAATTCTACAGGGTTCGACTGAATACCACAGCCCTGACTGGCCACAAGAATAAATATTAATGTTAACTGTTAAAAATTAAAAGTAGTTTGCTCTGGGGAATAGGACTGGGATTGAGGAAGGGCAAGGCAGACTATTATTGTTGTCTTTTTTTTTTTTTAAGATTTTATTTATTTATTTGACAGAGAGAGAGACAGCGAGAGAGGGAACACCAGCAGAGAAGTGGGAGAGGGAGAAGCAGGCTTCCCGCCGAGCAGGGAGCCCGATGCGGGGCTCGATCCCAGGACCCCGGGATCATGACCTGAGCCGAAGGCAGACGCTTAACGACTGAGCCACCCAGGCGCCCCTTATTGTTGTCTTTTTTCTTTTTTCATTAAAAAAATAACACTCAGTACTAGTTTACCCTGAAATCATGTGTATATATTACTTGGGCAAAAAAAAATCAAACTCCAGTTGAATAAAATAAATAAATAAGAATTTAATTTCCTCTTTGCCTTCTCCTCATCATTGTCTATTTCCAAACCTTCTTAGCTCCTGAATAGATTGTGGTGAAGTCTTCTAAATGTTTTCCTTGCCTCTAGTACCCTCCAACACATCCTGCAATGCCTCTAGAGTGTTCTGTCTCAAAAAAAAAATGACCATGTCAATGATCCTTGCACCCCCTGTGCGATGTTCCTTAACGTGGGAGCTAAGATGACTCTCCAGTGTCTTCTCTGGTAACTATTGTCACTTTATCTTTTCCCCAGACTAATTGTTTGAGGTTTCCCCCATTCATCATGCTCTATCTGCCTTTAGTCTTACATTATCTGGCTGAAATGCTCTTTCCTTTTCTTTTTATTAAAGATTTTTTTGTTATTATTTATTTATTTGAGAGAGAGAATGAGAGAGAGAGAGAGCACGAGATGGGGAAGGGTCAGAGGGAGAAGCAGACTCCCCACCAAGCAGGGAGCCTGATGAGGGACTTGATCGCCAGACTCCAGGATCATGACCCGAACCGAAGGCAGTTGCTTAACCAACTGAGCCACCCAGGTGCCCGCTGTTTCCTTTTCTAAACTACAACATGCTCCCACCCCTCCCCAACTCATTGCCTCCATTTGGTTTACTCTCTTCTTCTCATCCTGTTGTCCCAGGTGATTGGCTTAAATGGAGCTCATTACAGGCCTTGGCTTCCCTCTCTCCCTTTGTGAGCTCTGTTCCTTGGTGTTGGCTTCACTCCTGAACCCAAAATAGTTCATTGCAAGGTGCTTGTAGCACATTTAGTGGAAAGGAACAAGGGCCTTCCCAAACCTCACTGTGTCTCATTGGCCCTGGGCAGGTAATGTGCCTATATTTGAGCCAATCACTATGCCAGGGGAACACCATGTTCTGATTGGCTGGTTCTGGGTCACCTGCTCCCAGGAGATGAATTCAACACCATAGGAAGCAGATAAATTGAGAATAGGAGAGGGATTGATCTTAAAGGGAAATCGAGATGTAACTTCTAAAAGGGACGTGTGCAAATACTGCACACAAATACTCTACCTTTATGCCATAATCCCAAGAGCAGATTCCGTGACTTCTTACTGGAGACTCAGCACCTAGTGTAGTGGCATTTGACAAATGTTAGGTGCCCAAAATGTTTATGGAATTTTTATGTGTGAGGTATTGCTTTCTGACTAAAAGATATATTTTATGATTAGGTGTGTATCAAATAACGACATTTTAAAATCAAATCATCCAGTTTGTACACTTGCAAGTTGTTTAAGATAGCTCTGTAAAAAATGAACAGTATTTTTGTAGCTGTACATAAATTCCAATCATACTAGATAAGCAAAATGGAATTCTGTTCCATTTCTTTTGAGGGGAGGGCCACAGGGAAGGGGCAGAGGGAGAGGGAGAGAGAGAATCCCAAGCAGGCTCCACTCCCAGCTCGGGGCCCAATGCTGGGCAGATCCCATGATCCCGAGACCATGACCTGAGCTGAAATCAAGAGTCGGATGCTTACTTCACTGAGCCACCCAGGTGATCCTGTCAAATTTTTATATATATAGTGGACCCTTGACCAACATGGGTGTGAACTGCATGGGTCTACTTAAACACAAATTTTTAAAATAATACGGTACAGTACTGTAGATATAGTTTCTCTTCCTTATGGTTTTCTTAACATGGTCTTTTCTCTAGCTTTCTTTGTTGTAAAAATACAAAATATGATACATATAACATACAAAATACGTGTTCATCAACTGTTTATGCTATCTGTAAGGCTTCTGGTCAATAGTAGGCTATTAGTTAAGTTTTGGGGTAGCCAAAAGTTACGCTTGGGTTTTCAACTAGGCAGGGGGGTCGACACCTCTACACCTGCATTGTTCAGGAGTCAACTGTATTGCAGTTTTATTTGAACCGAGAAAGTCATGAGAAATCCATCCCAAAGAAGTTGACATTTTGGAGGGCTTTTTATTTCATTTTTTAAATCTATCTTAACTTAGAGTGCTTTACAACCAATGCTTTAAAAGAAAATGCTGCTTCGGCATTAAGTTTTACATAATCTTTAAAGTGCCAAAATAAACCCTCAGACAGATCAAGGGATTCATAATAGAAAAAAGAATCTGCTTTTTTAAATGCATAAAGAGCACATCTGAAGATTTGTTCTCAAGAATGAGTATGTGCAAACCAGACCCCTTTGAGGAATAGAGGTGTGCTAACAGGCATTCTGTCTTAGCAATTGAGCTTCTCCCAACAACATGACGCAACTGTTTCATTAGCTGCATGTAGGCAGCTTGATTCTTCTCTCATCCTATTCTTTGTAGAACCTATCTGGGCAGCTACTTAATGCTAACAGGCCAAATTCTTTCTTCAGGTCTTCCTGCCAAATAGAACCATAATTGTCATCAAGATGTGATCATCTGTGTAATATTGCTTTAACTCATGCTGAATGAATGCACCAGTGTGATTTGCCATGTCATTTCAGCTCTTATTCTTGAAAAGTAGAAAACATGTGAACACTTCTTTTTATTCCCTTTTCCAAATCATAAGACTGTGAATAAATTAACATTGTCCTATTTGAGGTATTGTACTATTTGATTAGAGAAAGAAAGATGGCTAGAATGGAAAGAGGAGGTTTTTATTTATTTATTAAAGATTTATTTATTTATTTGAGAGAGCGAGAATGAGAGAGTACATGAGAGGGGGGAGGGTCAGAGGGAGAAGCAGGCTCCTCGCTGAGCAGGGAGCCTGATGCGGGACTCGATCCTGGGACTCCAGGATCATGACCTGAGCCGAAGGCAGTTGCCCAACCAACTGAGCCACCCAGGCGCCCAGAAAGAGGAGGTTTTTAAGGGAGGGTATTTGCTGGGGGAGGGAGAGAATAAAGACTCTACTTAATAGAATATAAAAGCTTTCACAGACCAGAAACGTCCTGCCCAGTATGGTAGCTTCTATCCACATGTAACTATGTATTTATTTCTATTTTAATTTAAGTTAATTATTTCTATTTCTATTTTAAATTTTCTATTTTTCTATTATTTATTTGACAGAGAGAGATACAGCGAGAGAGAGTATGCAAGCAGGGGGAGTGGGAGAGGGAGAAGCAGGCTTCCCGCGGAGTAGGGAGCCCCACGCGGGGCTCAACGCAGGGCTCGATCCCAGGACCCTGGGATCATGACCTGAGCCAAAGGCAGATGCTTAACGACTGAGCCACCCAGGCACCCCCACATGTAACTATGAAATGTGGCTAATCTGAATTGGAACATGCTGCAAATGTGAAATACATATAGAATTTCAAAAATTCAGGACAGAAAAAGAATGTAAAATACCTCAGTAATAACTTTTATATTGATTATATGTTGAAACGATGGTGTTTTAGATGTATTGGACTAAATAAAATATACTCTTAAAGTTAATCTCACTTTTACTTTTTAAATGTGGCTACTAGAAACATTTAAAATAGTGCATGTAGTTTGCATTGTGTCTCACACCATGTTTCTATTGAACAGAGCTAGTCCACAATATACATGCCAAGAAATGAGAATGGTCAGATGAGATATGAGGAAAAATAAAGTCACATCTAACAAGCATTCTCAAATGTTATTTCTGTTCCAGAAGGCATATTTGGAGGAATATTTGTCTCTCTTATAGAGGTCAGGGTAAAGTAAGTAAATTTTTTTCAGTAAAGGAGCTATTTGTTTTTGCCTGTCTGGATATCTATATTCCCTTCTTCTGGTAATGGTGCCCTGGTATTCCCTTGAGGAACGATCTCTCCCTCGTTTTGAGTCCATGTGGTTTTGATGAAGTTGATTCATGATGCTAGAATTCATCATGTGACCCAGTCCTAACCAATCAGAATATTTCATTACCTTGGTCATAATAATTGGCTCAGGAAATTATAAAAGTTGGTCAACTGTGAATCAGCTCTAGATTTTGGGGTGACTACTAAAAAAGAGGTGTTTGGTAATCTGGAGGATTAAGTCTTTAACTACTCATGGCCACGTTAGCCAGGGGAGAGCTGATCTAAAAATGAAAACAACCAAGAGGAAAGCCGTGGTAAGAGACAGAAGCAGAATATTTTTGAGTACCTGGATCCATTCTATGACTAAAGCTACCATCTGGAATTTTTCAGAATTTTCATAAATTCCCTTCCTTGATCAAACAAACTTAAATTTAATTTCTGTCCTTCAAAACAAAGAAATCTGACTAATGTAAAGGGATTATCAAATAAGTAAACAATCTGCATTCATACAATTCAATGAACACTCATAGAGGTTTGTCTGTGTTCAAGCAACTGTGTTGAGTGCTGATGAAGGAAGGCACAAAGTTGTTTATTATTAACATCCATCCATCCATCCATCTGTCCATCTACTGAGTAAGCATCATTGAGATCTTCTTCCATGCCAGGCACTATTTTAGACACTGGAGAAACAGAAATAAAAATTCAAAGTGACAGACATTGAGTATCTTTCTATTTTCTAAGTTATCTATGGGCCTATGACTAGTTCTTTTTGCTCTCTCCAATAGCACTCCAATTTCCAGTTTTTCATAAGTTAAACTTGTTATATAATTTCTGTTCCATTTTGTCCCAGGAAATTCTTCCTTGGATCTTTCCACCATCCTATTCACATTTGGACTTGCTCTCAAGGTCTGCTGCCAACTCTCCTCTGTAACTGCCCTTCCTCATCTTAGGAATTCCTTTGACCCCTCTCTTATGTTGGATTCCCTGTTTCTTTGTTATGAAGAAGCACATTCCTGAAAAGGAGTATATGGGAGGTAAATATTTTGAGACCTTGCAAGCCTGAAAAATATCTAATTTATTCCCATAATTGACTGATAGTTTTGATGATTTTAGAATTCTAAGTTGGAGGTCATTTTTAATTTTGAAGACATTGCTCCATTGTGATCTATTGAGAAGTCCAATAGTACTCCATTCTTTAGCCATTGTACATGGTCTACTTTTACCCTCTATAAGTTTTTAAAATTTTCTCATTATTCCTGGGATCCTAAAATTCCATGATTATGTGTCTTGGAGTGATTCCTCTTAATCTAGAGGCTTAACTTTCATTATTTCTTTGATAATACCATTCCCTCAGTTTGCTCTGTTCTCTCTTCCTGGAACTCATGTTTGTCAGATATTGGACTTCCTGGATTGATCTTGAAATTTTCTTATCTCCTATTGTCTGTCCCCATATCTTTTTTTAATGCTACTTTGAAGAAATACTCTATCTCAACATTTCCATTGAATTTTGTCTAATTTCCTCTGACATATTTTTAATTTCCAAGAGCTCTTTCTTGATTTCTCATTGCACTTGGTTTCCATGGCATCTTGTTTCAAAGTAATTCTTGTTTTAATGGTGCAATATCTTCTCTTATCTCTTTGAAGATGTTAATTATAATTAATTAGAAGTTTTCTTCTATTCCATGAATCTTCTGTTTTTTCCCTGAATTGCTTTTACCTGCTTGTTTTGGTCTCTTTCAAGTTGGATATTTTCCTCAAACGTCTAAGGGCTCTTAGCAGTCAATGCATACTTATGAATGAAACCCTTAAACATTTATTGGAGGCTCCATGTACATGGGTGGGCTGTGTGGCTGGTGGACTTTACTCTGAGTAAAATGTGATCAGGCAAAAGGCCAGTTTTTCACTGGGGAGATTTTCAGATGTCAGCATCTGTAAGTCTTTTCTGTGATACTTTTGAATTTCTCTTGCGAAGGATCTCCAGTTGCCTGTTAAAAAGTACAAATTTGGTTATGGGTATTGTAGGAGCAAGCTGGGAGCAATTTAGCAAACTTTTACTTAATAATCTGTGTTCAGTTTGCAACTTTAGCCCCACTGCTGCTATACTCGGTGTCCTCAAATCCATAATCATTCCAGTCCAATTTCTCCACAGAACAAAAAGCCTATCTCTTGCCAGAATTGGGATAAAGCCTAGCTGTATCTGGTGGGGAGGGAGTCTAGAGAAGGAGGTAGTTCTCACAGCTCTTTACACTATCTTTCAGCCAATCCCAGGCTTTTGGCCCTATTTCCCACCTCAACCGTCTGCCTTGTTAGTCTCTATTTCCTGGGAGCAATGGAGAAAGAAATCACGGAGACCAGGGATATTCAAAATAGTTGCTGAGTTTTATATTTAGATTTCTTTTTCTTTCAAATTTCCAATTTAGAGCTTCATGACTTTAGTGGGTAAGAATAAGATCAGGTGATTTTGCCTATTAAATTTGAAAGCCTATAACAGGATAATATTAGACTGTTCTTTACCTTCCATAGTTCCATACGTGAGTATTAATTACAATTTAAATCTTATATTATAATTTAAATCTTCAAATATGATATCATTTTGACATAATTACTACTAAGTTAAAAGCTGCTAAAGCTATACCAACTTCACATTTTTATTCCCATTTCTTCTTTATGAAGGTAAATCATAGTATAATTTAACGGCTTCTTTCTTTTCTACTTTTATTTCACCTCTATTCTCTAGGTGGATATTAATATGGGCCACTATCATATTCATTGTTTAAATAAACTTTTGTGATAATATTTCAAATAAACTTCTTCAATCCACTGGAGTTCACTTTGGAGGTGTACTGCTGGGCCTCTTCATGAAGTATTGGTATTTTGTACTATTTTCATATCGAAACAAATATATTCTATATGTTGAAACTGAGAACCAAATCTTAGCTATTGTCAACAGCATAGAAAAACAATTCCAAATTCGCAAATTGTTCCTATTTCTGCTCGTTATGTCATTTTAGTAAGTAAAGTAATGAGATTTATTCATATAAGACATTATGGTTTATTCTATACCAGGAGTTTCAACATGCAGAAATGCCAAATGATGTTAATTTCTTGGTTTCAAATATAACCTCTGTAAAATGCAACCATGCCATCTCCTTTTGTTACTGTCTCAACATTAAGGATGAAAAGAAATTTGGATTTATGAGTAGGGCTTGAGAATGGTGGTGGGGTGGGGGGTGAAAGAAGTCTTACATCTTTCATATTTTCTTTTTTTTTTTTCATATTTTCTTCTAAAACACCCAAATTGTTACCATTTCATTTCAATTCAACAAACGTCTCTTTGGTACAAACGAAGTGTAGAATGCAGGGATACAGAAATGATGACAACCCAGGCCTTGACTTCACAATCTGCAAGGTGACAGAGTTTTTGGACTCTGTCCAAAACAATAGGATACATCCACAAATAATTATAATACTTGGAAGAATGTGATAACACCCATGGGAAAAAGTATAAATAAAATGTTTCAAGAACATGGAAGGGAGTTACTATGATTTTGTTTGGAGGTATTGAACAAGAAGGGAAGCCTCAGATGGGGGGCAACAGAAAGCCTAGTTTGGCTGGATGATAAGGACCACACTTCTGTGTTTGTGTTACTATCTTCTTCCAAATCAACAGCAGTCCCTCATGAAAATCAGGTAAAGTCCATGTTTCTCACTTTCTGATTCCTTACCAGGCAGCTTTATCACCTTCTTTTCTGCTTTGCCAATGTAAAGTAGAGGTTAAGTTTGGAAAGACAAAGATGAAAATTCCACTTCCACCGCTAACTAGCTAAGTGACCATTGGACAAGTTAACTTCACTGAGCCAATTTATAATTCCTTCTCTGAGATATAGGAATAATAATAACAGTACTTATTGCATAGGGTTATGGTAAAGGTTAAATGAATTAATAATGCAGGTAAGTGTTCCAAAATATGGTGGCTATCATTATAGTAAAAGGAGCCAAGATTAGGAAGTAGGAAATCTGATCTTTAGTTTGAGTATTGCTACTTATAAACTGTGTGACCTACACAAACTGCTTATCCTCTCTGGGCCTCAATTTCCATATCTGCAAAAATAAGGAATTGACCTGTAAGATCTGTACTCTCTCTAAACTATCATAGTCTAGGTGATATGGATGACATTTTTATTTGATTTTGATACTAAACTATGCAATTGGATTAAATTGGATCAAATTGCCATCATTAAGCATATAATACATTGAAATTATTATAAGGCTAAAAATGAAAGCGATAATAATGAGTTGGGCTGGGGGAGGGGTTTCAAGGGGACACAAAAAAGAGTAGTGATAGATCAGCTCCTATCATGATCTGCCTTGATACAAGAGCAAATAGATGGTAAATAGTATTAAATTCAGATGCCAAGCTCAAAGGTGTATGATTTTGTTAAAAAAAAAAAATTAGAAAATATGCTTACTCTAATTTCATATTGGTTATCCTGACAGTTTAGAACCTAAATCTTCTTAATACAGTGAAAATTGTGTCCAACAAAAAGATATTTAATATGAAGATGGTAACGGTACAATAGTAATGCTTAAAAGATACCTAATGATATAACTAAACAAAGAACACCAAGAAAAATATCTGAGATACCACCCTGAGATGAGTGACAATATTGGATCAACTATCATGTCCATTTTTATATATACTAAGAATAGTCTTGGAATAGGAAATAGGTAGACACTTTAACATGAAAAATGAGGTGCATCACTATTTCTGCTTTCTCAATTTTTATTCCCTGCTATAAAATTTTATCTTTGTTCCCTATAAAATGCGCAAAAGAGATGTTGATGATATCTGGAAATGCATCAAGAAGACAAAATCATTCATCTATTTTAGATATCTCTAATTATTTAACCGAAGCATTGAAATTAAATGCACAGCATGTATATCTGAGATGATGATATCCTTGAATTCCATTCTCACAAAAGAAAAAAAATGCTGAGAAATCTTTGGCTCATAAACCCGGATGAATCCAAGATGTTTGCATAAAATTTAGCATAATATGATTATGTGGCTGATTAGAAATTTTCTGGATGGGGCTATGTTCCATGCCTTAAATAATTGGTTGATCAAATTTGTCTTTGATTTTTCGATCTCTGATCAGTACAGTGCATTAGAGTTCAGAACTAAAGGAAATATAGCAAGTTGTGTTATTTTTAAAGCAGCTAATAAAACTTACTGAAAAGGGCGCCTGGGTGGCTCAGTTGGTTAAGCGACTGCCTTCGGCTCAGGTCATGATCCTGGAGTCCCGGGATCGAGTCCCGCATCGGGCTCCCTGCTCGGCGGGGGGTCTGCTTCTCCCTCTGACCCTCCTCCTCTCATGTGCTCTCTGTCTCTCTCATTCTCTCTGTCTCAAATAAATAAATAAAATCTTTAAAAAAAAAAAACTTACTGAAAAAATGATTTCTCAGAATTATGAATAATTTTATAGTTAAGTAAGGCATTGAATATTATGCCTTATAATTAAAAATATCAAATTCATACAAAAGTGTTTAGATTTTATTAAATTAGAAATGTATATTATGTTTGTATGTTACATGTTGATAATTCATAATTGAGTAGGTATTTTACAATCCTACTAGTATATTGGGGTTTTTTTGTTCCTAAGTAAAAGAATAGCTTTCATTTTTGGTTAGTATCTCAAAAAATATGACTCTAGTCATACCCCTCTGTAAATTTTATATTTCTCTACTATGGAAACATGAATATTTCAAACTACTCCAATTTATTTGTATGTTTACATCATATTCTATGAAAATAACCCCAGATTAAGAATTAACTGCCCAGGGGCACCTGGGTGGCTCAGGAGGTTAAGCGTCTGCCTTCGGTTCAGGTCATGATCCCAGGGTCCTGGGACTGAGCCTCACGTCGGGCTCCCCGCTCAGCGGGGAGCCTGCTTCTTCCTCTCCTCCCTGCTCCTGCTCTCTGTCGCTATCTGTCTCTCCCTCTCAAATAAATAAACAAAATCTAAAAAAAAAAAAAAAAAGAATTAAATACCCAGTGATCACATAAATCAAGAAACTATTAATTCTGCCAGCAGTTTATGTCTATACTTGGTACTATATGAAAACTATTGATATGCTGGGACGCCTGGGTGGCTCAGTTAGTTAAGCGCCCAACTCCTGATTTTGGTTCAGGTCACGATCTCGGAGTCATGAGACTGAGCCCCGTGTCTGGCTCGGTGCTGCTGAGTGTGGAGACTGCTTAAGATTCTGTCTCCCCTTCTGTCCCCTCCCCACATGCGCCTCTCTCTCTAAAAACAACAAACAAGTAAACTATATCTGTTTTAGGTAGATAATAGTGAACTTGGATGGATATTCATGGTGGTTTGATTATAATAATGACCCCAATTCGCTCACACCTTTCTATATCCATGCCATTTGTTAGTGTCCTCTTATTCAGATTTGGGGCTTGGGCACGTGATTTGCCTTGGCCAATGGAACAGTGGCAAGCAAACAAGGCAAGCGAAGTCTTGAAAATCATTTGCATATTACTCTCTTGTACTTCACATGCTGCCACTATGTAAATAAGCTCTAGCCAGCCTCTGGATGATGGGACATGGCTCAGTCATTCTCATTACCCCAGCAAACAGGGAGCCAAATTCCAGACCAGAGTGAGGCCACCTTGGATCATGCAGCTTCCAGGATTAGCAATTCCAACCAAGATCAGCAGAGCCTCTCCAATCAGCAGAAATGGCAATCTGACTTGTAGACTTTTGAACAATAACACATGGTTGCTCTTTTAAGCCACTAAGTTATGGATTGGTTTATGACACGGCAATAAATAACTGATATAATGTATGTAGGAAATAGAACAAAAACATCTTTCCAAAGAACATTAACATTTTCTTTTTTTTTTTTTAAAGATTTTATTTATTGATTTGAGAGAGAGAGAGAGAAAAACAGCATGAGAGGGGGAGGGTCAGAGGGAGAAGCAGGTTCCCTGCCGAGCCAAGAGCCTGATGCGGGAATCCATCCCAGGACTCTGGGATCATGACCTGAGCCGAAGGCAGGCACTTAACCAACTGAGCCACCCAGGCACACCAAACATTAATATTTTCATATCATGTATCTGTTGTTATAGGAAAATTCCTTTGTGTAACTAGATTTTCAGTGTAGGGGACCATCTTGGATATGACCCTTTTTCTATCCTTGGCTTTATAGATATCCTAAACATTTCTCAAATCAATAAAAAAAATATTAGGCACCAATTAAGTCCCTGGAACAGCACTAGATGCTGAGAATACAAGAGTGAATCAGCTAGACTCCTATCTCTATGTTTATTGAGCTTACACTAAAGTCAAGTTATTGGATTATTATAATATACTTTGTGGTACTTGCCATGGAAAATTCTTTGCTCTTCTAAGTCAAGCTGAGTTCCAAAGTTGGCTCCATTTATGTATTTCATTATATATGGCCATGATCTTTCCCTTCTCTCCAGAAATTCTTCAGCAATGATATTCATTAGTTCTCTTCATTGATATTTCTATTTCTCATTCTTCAGGGGAACACAGTAGCATTGCATTTTCCCATATGCAGTAGACTGCAAAAGTGGCAAATTATTTCTTTTCCCCTATCTGCATCCATTTGCAATTTGTCTTCCAGCTCTTTGTGTTAATATAGCTTGGCTATATGATTTGCTTTAGCTGTTGGAACTGTAGCAAATGTGACTCAAGCTGAAACTTATAAAGTGCTTGTGTACTGGGTCTTGCTCTCTTGCTGCTCTTAGAACACTGTGAATGCAACCCTGTGAACAAGCCAGGGCTAGCCTCTTGATGATGAGGGACACCTGGCCTGATTGCTCTGTTGTCCCAGCTGATAGCTCACTCCCAGAAACAGAGCTGCCTTGCCGACAGGCAGCTAATCACAGATACCTAAGGAAGTGCAGCGCAGGCCAGCAGAAGTGTCTGGCTGAGCCTAATACAAATTGCCATTCCATAGAATCATGAGCTAAATGAATAGTTGATGTTTTAAGCTATTAAGTTTTGGAGTGGTTTGTTATACCCTTAAAGCCATCTGATATATCACTCCCTTGAAATTAGGCATAGCCACATGATTTGCTTCACCCACTTAACTATGTCACTTCTGGCACAAGCCTTTAAGAGCTGGACTGTGATTCTGCATCTTATTTTTCTTGTCATGGTGACTAGGGTGCTTCCAGATGGTGGGGTTTCATAACCCTGGGTCCCTTAATGGACATGGGACAGTCCTCCCCATCCTCCCTGATACTGACTTTTGGAGAACATACGGTTTAAGTAAGAAATCTTTGTTATGATGAACATTGGGTGTTATATGTAAGTGATGAATCACTAAATTCTATACCTGAAACCAATTTTACCATATATGTTCACTTACTAGAATTTTTAAAAATATTTTATTTATTTATTTGAGAGAGAGAGCGAGCAAGCAGGGGGAGCAGCAGAGGCAGAGAGAGAAGCAGACTCCCTGCTGAGCAGGGAGCCCAAGGCGGGACTCCATCCCAGGACTCCAGGATCACGACCAGAGCCGAAGGCAGACGCTCAACCGACTGAGCCACCCAGGCGCCCTCACTAACTAGAATTTAAATAAAAACTTGAAATTAAAAAAAAAAACTTTGTATTAAACCTCTGAGATTTGGGTTTACTGTTACTAAAGCATAACCTAGTCCATTCTGACTAATGTAGAAATTGGTACCCAGGAGGTATAGTTATGACAGAAAACTTAAAATATGTAGCAGTGACTTAGAAACTCAGTGGGTGGTGGCAAGGAGACTATTGTTAGAGTCTGGAAAGTTGGCAATCCATGCTGGCTGTGGTAAAATATTTGCTAAAACTATTCATGTGTGTCTCCCATTCTTCCCCTTTCTAAATAGGAATGTTTACCATGGTTATTTTGTCCCTATTCCAGCACTACATGTTGAGTGTGCATATGTGTATAAACAGGGAGGATAGATACTTTCTCTTTAACAAGAGAAGCTTTATCCTGTTCTAATTTAGGGACTACCAAGCATCACCCAGAGATGCTGAACTTTGAAATTAATGCCATTACTGAATAAAATTTTTGATTGTCTCATTTGTGAAAGGAGTTAAAGTATTTTGTAGTTTAAGTTGAATAACTGTAAATTGATGACCAGAAGAATGAATTGCAGTAAGCATTGGTCAGTTCACCAGTAAATTTGGGTTATCTTCCTTCTGGACAAATAGAATTATACTTCCCTGTCCCTTTGAAGTTAGCATGCCCATAAGATTTGCTTTTGTCAAAGAAATGTGAGTGGAATTGACTTGTATAACTTTCAGGAAGAACCAGTTTGCCATTCATGTTCTTTTTGCATATCATGCAAGTGGGGAAGTTCTAGAGATTGGAACCTTCTCAAGCCTTCTGGTTGCTTGGTGAGAACCATCTGTAGTGAAACTCCTCTGCCTCCCCACCCCAAACCCAGCTCCCCATGAGCAGGCAGGTAAGTAGGAAATATGTTCTTTGTTGCTGTTTTAAGCCCCTACAATTTTTAGATTTTTTGTTACTGCACTATAACCTAGCCCATCCTAACTAATGTAGATTACTGTAAAAGTGATCATGAAAACTTCAAAGGCCGATCATCTTGGCAATTGAGTGGAATCTGTAACTGAAATTATCCAATGATAATTCCCAAAGCACTTTCACTAGTGATTTCACTTGCTTCTTCAATTGTGACCATTCTGGAAAAGGTGACTGTGAAATTCAAATTTCATTCTTTTTTCTTTGTGAAATGTAAAACTACATCTTCACTATTGAAAGGTAATGATGAACAATGAAATACTTTCTCCTAAAAAAAAAGTAAGCAAGCAAGCAAGTAAGCAGGCCAATAAGGATAAGCCACAAAAAAGGGAGGGTGAAACTGAATGCATAGGAGTTTCCAAGAAGAGTAAAGCATATTTCCCAAAGACTTGTGCATAAATTTCCACTAATACACAGTACTTCCCAGCAAACTTTGGGAGTCTTAGCTTTGGCTTGACACCTGCACATATACAGAAATCCATGCACTCTGGTGCAGAAATGAAAAAAATGTCATTGGAGTTTATATCCAATCAAAAGTTTTCACACACACACACAAAAAAAAAAAAAAGAAAGAAAGAAAAAGTTTTCCCTCTCTCTGAAGAAGAAATATTTTCTCTAGCACAGCGTAGAATTTATTTCATCACATTTGTGAAGTGCTAAATCCCGTGCCACCCACTGTACGAAGGTCATGAAAGTGAGAGATGCCAATATACGGACGTCTCAATGGGTCGCTGTCCTACAGGAGCTTACATTTTGCGGAGCATAACAGTTTCTTTTTTTGGAGTTTTCACTCAGCCACACCCAATCCCCCGGTAAACAATTTTCAATGAAAATCCCCTCATCTTTTCCCTAATCCTTGCAAATATTCTCGCTTTCCTAGATCTCTTCACCCTGGAAACTGAAGTCACTGTGGGATCTCTCTCTGGATATATGGCAGTTATTTCTGATGCAGCCGAATGGCCGGCTTGATCTTTCCCTGCGGTGGCGGGATGACAGTGACCCCCAAAGTTTCCAGCACTTAAGGCACAAAGCGCAGCCTGAACCCTAAAAGGGCAGACAACTCCGGCGGTTTCCACCGCTCTTCTTATCGAGGAGCCCAGGGAAGCTAAGGCGACTGGGTCAGATTCGGCGACGCGGGCTACGCAGTCCTGTGCTCAGCGAGTTGGAAGCTAAGCGCACAAGCTGCACAGCGCAAAGAAGTCAAGGCCAGTCTGCAAGCCCACTGTGAGAGAACTGGTGAGTGCCCATTCCTGCTGGACTACAAGGACCGGCATGCATCGCGTAGCGGCGGCAAGCTCCGCTCCGGGGCCCCGGCGCAACGGAGCCTGGGAAGTGAAGTCTCCGGGCGGCCCGAGTCCCGTCGCGAAATCAGAAGGGAGGCGTTGCTAGTCCGCTCCACGCCGGTTTCTGGCCGGGCTCCGAGCCTCTCGCTCCCGCTCAGGATTTTCGCGGGCGGCGGCGGGAGCAGTATGGCTTGCTTGAGTAAACTCCGGGGGGAGGAGGGAGATGGGAGTGGATGGGGAGGCGGGGTCAGCGGAAGCTGCAGGTTGCTTCCTTCTCCTCACGCTCCCTCCCCGCCTCTCCCTGAGGGAGCGGTGGGAGGGGGAGGGAAGGGCATAGGGAAGGTAGTGACACGTGTCAATCAACCCCCCCCCCCCTCCGGGGGGCGCGCGCTCCGGGGCTCGCGCCGAGGGCTCGCGCCCCTGCCTCGTGCCTGCGCCGCTCGTATGTAAATGAGGGCGCGTGACGCGGGACGCAGATGGACAAGGGAAGAGAGAGAATGGCCGCTGCCGCCGCCGCTGCTGCCGCCGCCGCCGCCGCCGCTGCTCAGTGCCGGAGCCCTCGGTGCGCGGCGGAGAGGAGAGGATTCCGGCGGGAACTCGACTCTTGGCGCCACCGCCTCATGCACTGTGTAGGTAAGAGAGACACGGGCCGGAGCCCCGGCTCCGCGCGGCGACGGCTGCCGCAGCCCGAGGAGTTTGTGGCTGAGGGGGTTAGTTGAATCTCCCGTTCGGGTCAGTTCAATGGGGGAGCGCGATGGGAGCGGCGGCGGCGCGGCGGCTCCGGCGCTCGCCTTTTGTCTGGGGGCTTCTCGCCCGGCGCGGTTCGCGCTCCTTCCCTTCTCAGCTCTTGGGCTTCTCAGGAACTGTTAGTTCGGACCCGCTCGCTGAGCCCCCGAGGAAACCGCTCGCTCGCGCTCTCCCCGAAACTCCGCGGCGCCCCTCGCAGCCCGCCGTCCACCCTGTCGGGGGGCAGGCAGCGGCCGGGTGGGTCGGCCTTGGGATAGAGGGGAGCCGGCTGGCAGGGCCGGCGGGAGGAAGGCGGGCTGGTCCGCGCCCCCGCCGGGCGCACACACACCCCCTTCTCGCCGCCGGGGGCCGGGCTGGCGGACGCGGCCGAGTTCCCGGGGACTGGGACCGGGGCGACCCCCCGGGCGCTCGCGGGGCGGGGGTCGCGGGTGGGCCGGCGGGGGGCGAGGGGCAGCGGGGGCGTCGCCCGAGGGGCGGGGGCACCCAACTCTGCCCTCTCGCGCTCGGCGGCGGCGACGCTGTGTGTACCCCTTTAAGAAGGAGCTGCTCGAGCGCTGACGGTTGGGATTTGAAGTTCTTCCTCCCTCTTTGGAAGTCTGGACGGATGGGGGGTGTTGCCATGACGACGGCACCCTTCCCCCCCTCCTTCCCCCCCTCCTTTTCCCCTCGCGGACGCCCGGACGACTCTGGTCTTCTTGTACTGTCATGTGATGGACCCTTCCCTGCACATACACGCACATCGCCCTCCCCACCTCCCATCCCCGTTCTCTTGCAATTCCGTCTTCCCTTTTGGTGGGGTCGGAATCGTTTTGCTACAAACTTCTGGGCTTGGGGCTGTCATTCTGCGGGTTGCTCGGGGTGGCAGGAGATTGTGGGAACTCCCCACCGTGCCGCGGTCGCTTTTTTTTGTCTGAAACGTGTGCGAGGAGCTGTTACCCAGCAGGTTGGTTTAGTGGGCACAGAGGGACTGTGAGGGTTATGGGATGGGGTGTGTTGTGCCTGTTTGTTTTGGAAGGGGGTTGTGGGTTGGAGAGTAGGAATAGAGGTAGAAAGGAAGGTTGCATTGTCTTAAGGAGTGGATGGGTAGCAGTAGCAGTTTGCTCGACTGGCGATTAAATCTTGGCATTTGGAGTTGAGGAGTACCTTATTGCCTTAAGAAAACAACTCTCTTACCTTGTTTCCATCTGTTCTTGCGCCACCTCGCGCCCCTTTTCCCCACACCCCCCTCAGATTTGTTTGGTTAGCGCCTGAAGATCTTTCTTGTTTTTCCCTAGTGAAAAGGAGACCGTGGTAGAATAAACTAGTACAGCTTCAGCTTAGAAATGTGCACTGCAGAATACGGTGGATATAGGAAAATGTACAAGAAGGAAACTTGCTCCGACTAGGAGCATTTAAGTTCACTTTAAGCGGTAAACTGTTTTACCCTTATAAAATATATTTTGGTCTTATTTAAGGAAATATTTTGGGAAATAGCTTTAGTCAAGTATTTATAAGTGATTTTAGTTCTTAGAAAAAGTGAAAAAAAAATTAAAACCCTCAGGGTATTCTTTTATAAAAATGTTAAGCCAAGTGTTGCTAGTGCTTCCTGAATACAAAATGGACCCATTTTTATAATTGCTTACGTAAAGATCTCTTCCACTGACAACCTGTTTAGAAATTGTTGAGTTCCTTTGGTGGGAATCAGGCAGGATGACAGCATTGAAACACTGGCTCACGATATAATTGTGTTAAGTTTTACCGAGGCACACAGTGATTTGTACATGTCTTCGGTCAGTTTTTATGTTTTGGAATACTTTAGGGTTTTTCCCTTTTCTTCTTGTTTAGATACATTAAGTATGGCTCTGTATCACAAAAATATGTGTAGTTTTGAAAAACAGTCAAATTTTAAACACGATTTTGGATTTGATGGAAAAAGGAATTTAGAATATCTTTCTGCCTTACTTACTAAGACACACAAGTAAGATTGGAAGACATTGAAAATTGAGTTGATGTGGTATGTCTAACATGCAATCTCTATATTATATTTTTAATGTAATGTATAACTGTACTGTATTTGAGAGGACATTTTTTCCTGGGCTTTAACTATATTTGAGAGTTGTTTCCCATAGTCCCAGCCAGGAGACCTAGTAAAACCCATCTCATACTTTGTTTTTGTCATTATTTTTACATAAACATTAAAACTCTTTTAAACAGGATATACACTTGTTGATTGTTTTTTTTTTTCAGTATTGTATATGCGAAGCACTTACTCATAGTGTGAATTAGGATTAAATGTAGTTTGTGTGATTATCTTAAATTACCTTTTGCTGTTAACGTGCTTATATTCAATACTTAACTTTGTAAACATATTTACAAAAAAGCCCAAATCTTTTTCCTTTTGCATGTGTGTGAATATTTATATGTGTATTTATATATATATGTTTATATTTCTGTATTGAATATATTCAGTGCTCTTATTGCTTGAAATCATTTTCATAAATTATACTTTCTATAATTTGGAAAAGAAAATGATCCAAAAGTCTTATTTTTATGAGACAGAAATTGTAAGCAATGTCCTAGGCTCATACAGCAAATTAGTATTGAGCCGGTAGTGAAGTTTTAAATCTCAATTCTTAGCCCAAGTTTTTAAAGTAATCTGATTTTTTTTAATAACTCATATAATATTCTAATTTCATAAGGGAAAAAGTTCATTTTAGTTGTCATGACTGCTGGTGGTTAGCTAAGATGCTTAACTCTTGATAAGGAAAGTGATGTTTGCTTTTTCTCTATTTGTGGAACTCATGTCTTTAGGTTAGATTTGTGACTACTCTGACTTATTCTGGTTTTTCTTTTTTACAGTTTAATTGAAAAGTTGTTCTACAAACTCTTATGTCCTAATTAATAGCTCTGTTTATAATGTGCTTTTTATAATTTATTTTTCTATAATCATCCTATACAGTGCTATAATTTTGAGTATGCTCAGCTAACAAATGTTTGCATGCTTATTGGATATAGTAAATAGTATCCTAGTACTCAGTATGACATCGAGTGATAACGGATAAAGTCTTGCGTCTTATGGAATATATAATGCAGTTAGTATCTGGTAAGTCATTAAATTTAAAACAAAGTAAAGTCAAGCATAAAAGAAATGCATTAGCATATTTTAAAATATTACCAGGTCTTATATAGTCTATTAGGATATTCAGTCTGGGAGATAGGCCAAGTTTTTTGTTTTTCTACTTTTTGCTACCTTTTAATTTTGATAAAATTTCAAATTTATAAGAAAAGTTGGAAGAATAGTACAAGGAATTCCTACGTACCCTTACCCACATTCACCAGTTGTATTACATTATGCAGCACTTATCATTCTGGCCTTATATCTATATTTTTCTGAACCATTTGAGGATACTTTAGTGACATCATACCTCTCTACCCTTAAATTCTTCAGTGTATATTTCCTAAAACCAAGGACGTTATCTTACCTAACCACAGTGTAAATTATAAAAACCAGGAGATTTAAAAATGACATAATACTATTATCTATTTCATAATCCATGCTCAATTTTTATCTCTTTTATCTATAAGCTCCCCCTACCTCCTAGTCCTGGATCATGTATTGCATTTGGTAGTACTATCTCTTTAGTCTCTCTTAATCAGGAACACTTCCTCAGCCTTTCTTGTTTTTCTTGACCTTGACATTTTTTAAAAGTACAGTATGGTTATTTTGTAGAATGTCCCTAATTTGAATTTGTCTGTTGTTTTCTCATGACTAGATTGCTTATACATATTTGGCAGAATACCTCTAAAGAGATGTTCTCTCTTTATCAGTACATCATATCTTGAGGTTCATGATGTTGGTTTGTCCCGATGTTGGTGATGCTGGCTTTGAAAATTTGGTTAAGGTGGTATTCTCCATATTTCTCCCTGAAAGTTATTATTTATCCTTTTGTAATTAATAATGTAATTTGTGGGAAAATATTTTGAGGAACAGAATATTAACATAGTCTCACCAATATTTCATCCACAAGTTTTAATATCCATTCATGATTTTCTAACTTCGTCATTCCTTCTCTAATTAGTACTTGGTATTCTGTCATAAAGCAATCTTTCCTATCTCCTCCATTATTTATTTATTTATCCAGTTATTTTTATCAGCATGAACTCATGGATTCTTTATTTAATGGTTAAATCCATTACTGTCATTACTTTGATTCCCAGATTGTCTCAGGTTTGGTCTTTGGGAGCCTCATCAAGCTGGTTCCAATGTTTTTTGACAAATCTCACCTCTTACAACCCCTCTCACCCTCATCTCTCAGATGACTTTTTGAGCACTTCCTTCCTGCCAAAACAAGATATTCCAGGTTCATCTTGTACTTAACCTGTCCCAGCCCCGACATAAACCATTTCTCCAAAGAACCCTCCATTCTTTTTTAGTGGAGAACAGATTTAGATACCAAAACTGAACAGTAGGTTTCAGAACTTTTTGTTGTTGTTGTTGTTGTTTAATTATTTATTTGAGATCGAGAATGAGATAGAGAGTGAGCAAGAGAGCAGTAGCAGGAGAGCAGAGAGAGAGGGGGAAGCAGGCTCCCCTCCGAGCAAGGAGTCGGACGCGGGGCTCGATCCCAGAACCCTGGGACCATGACCCCAGCCAAAGGCAGACCCCCAACCGACTAAGCCACCCAGGCGCCCCAGGACTGTTTTTAAACCCTATTTTTTCTGATGCAGAAGCTAATACTCAGTGTAACTGATTTGCCTAAGGTTGCAACAACAAAACAAAATGGCAAAGATTTGATTAGAATCATTCTATAAACTCCAGTTTCTTTTCTACATACCAGTGTTGTCCAGTAGAAATATAATGGGAGCCAAATATTTTATTTAAAATTTTATGGTAACCACATTTGAAAAGCATATTTTTTAGGCCAATATCCTCAAAATATTTTAACATTAATCCATACAAAAATTATTAATGAGTTAGTTTACATTCTTTTTTTAAATATTAAATTTCTGAAGTTAGACATTTTATACATTTAGCACATCTTAATTTGAACTAGCCGCATTTCAGGTGCTTAATAGCCACATGTGGCCAGGTGGCTACCTCATTGGACAACATAGTTCTATAGTATAGTAGCTCCAGCCAACTCTTGATACCATGGTACCACTTACTTCAAATGTGCTGGTAATAACCAAACCCACAACTTAATTTATCTTTCTCCAGATCTTTTATTTGTATAGAAAATATTGCAAATAAATAGGCTCTGGAGCTAGACTACCTGTGTTTGAAGCCTAGTGTTACCACTTACCAATGTGGACAAGTTACTTAACCTCCCTATACTTCAGTTTCTTATCTGTAAATTGGTTTGAGAATTAGTTATGTTGATATATGTTAATATGTGTCTACCATATAGAAGGCATTCCATAAATAGTATTATTATTAGTGATTTACAGAGGTTATTAGCAGCTTTGAGCTTTATGTTTTTGCCAATAAATTCTTTCTGGTGGGAATGCTGATAAACAATAAAAGGATCATGAGGCGTATTAGAGGAAAAGAGAGTGAGGGCTTGCATGATCAATATTCCAGGGTTATTTTAGAGCCACAGAGTCAGTTTTATTTTTTTATTTTTTTATTTTTTTTTAAAGATTTATTTATTTATTTGACAGAGAGAGATACAGCGAGAGAGGGAACACAAGCAGGGGGAGTGGAAGAGGGAGAAGCAGGCTCCCCGCCGAGCAGGGAGCCCTATGCGGGGCTCTATCCCAGGACCCCGGGATCATGACCTGAGCCTAAGGCAGACGCTTAATGACTGAGCCACCCAGGTGCCCCAAGAGTCAGAGTTTTAGAATCACAGTATATCACTTAGCATAATCCTGTCTTTTCATATATGGGGAGATCAGAAGAATGATGCCTTCCTACATTCTAAGGCATCTTTTGGCTTTGGAGTACCTGAATACAAGAAATTAGTTTAAATTCATTTTAAAAATCTGTATCATACTAGATCATCTGCATTGCTGGTTTTATTGTGTTTCAGTCTAGTTTATAATCTATATTAAGTCATTATTTGGAATACCTATTTTGGTTTTTTAGTTTACAAAGCAGTAGCATCTCTCATTTGTCTTTCTTCATCAAGTAAAAACTCATAATCATATTCAATTAGTTGATCATAGTTTATCAGACTGCTTTTCCCCCATTTGTCTAGCTGCTTCTTTACAGCCCATACATTTTCATCTGCTTTTACTTCTCTTTTATACACATTGCCCCAAATTCCCGACTGTCTTTTTAGTTATATCTTCTACCCTGCATCCTCAGTCACTTTTAAAAATCAATTATAACCTAGAGTCTTTTCTATTTATTGAAAAACAAGTCTGAGACCTTTCTTCATTCAGATTGGCCAGTTCTTTTCTGATGGGTATGTGCAGGGTGTGTATGTAGGAAGTAACTTCGGTAGTCTTCATATTTAAGTAGTCAGCCATTTAGGGACAAGGGACTGGGTCTTCACAAGTGATAGAAAGGACTAAGAATTCAGAGAATATGGTTTTTTTCTTGGCTTTAATCATTATAGCCTTTGGCACAAGTCATTTATCTGTAAACTAGGATAATATCTGTCCTCATATGTTCACTCTTTTTTGTTTTGGGGAAAGGTTTGTAATACTTATATAGTAGTGGTTTCTGGCTGAAGATATAAATTAAGGTATTAGGTATAAATTAAGGCATTAGCAGCATAAAGAATATAACTTAAATCCATGGAAATGAATTAGATCACCTAGGGGTAAAGGATAGTATAAGTAGAAAGGAGTAGAGTACTCTATACCATGCCTTAAGAAATCTTAACATTCTTTGGGCAGAAGAAGGGGAGCCTCAAAATAAGTCCACTGAACTTTTACACTAAAAAGTAAGGCAATTAGCTATAAGTAGGAAAACCAGGAGATAGTAGTATCACCAAATCTAAGGAGAGGAGTGTTACAATAAGAAAGGATTGTTACATGTTGTTGAGATGTTAAAAGTACCTTCAAACAGGGAAGTATACATTGTTTTTGGCAACATGTAGGTTCTAGGTGACATTAACTGGTAATTTCAGCACTGTGGTGGGGAAGGAAGCCATATTGTAATAGACTAGAAAATAATTAAGATGTATATAAGAGGAGATAACATTTGTAGTAGACTACTCATTTGAGAAGCTACATTTTGAGGAAAAACAGATAAATGAAGCAGTAATTGGAAGAACCTGGGGTTTAGGGATGTTTGTTGGTTTGGTGAGAGATAACCATTATGATGGGGAATGCTTTTTTGAATCAATAATTGATGATTACTTTTTATATTATTTGAGACTTGAATGCAGCAAGATACTGAGACAGATAAATAGAATGGGCTGGGTTTGACTCACTGAATGTGAACTATAAAAGTATCTCTTGGGGCACCCCGGTGGCTCAGTCGGTTAAGCAGACGTCTGCCTTTGGCTCAGGTCATGATCCCAGGGTCCTGGGATTGAGTCCCACATCGGGCTCCTTGCTCAGTGGGGAGCCTGCTTCTCCCTCTCCCTCTGCCTCTCCCCCTGCTTGTGTACGCTCCTCTCTCTCTCTCTGTGTCAAATAAATAAAATCTTTTAAAAATAAAAATATCTCTTTTTTCTTCAAAAAATATTTTCCTAATTAAGTTCGTCACTAAGATATGTGCAGAATTAGTGTGTCACACAATTTAAAGGAATGATTTTTTTCCACTTAATTTACTATTGTCAGTTAATCATCAAATATCGTGAGTCCTACTGTGTGCCAGTTGATGGGGTGTGATTCTGTGTTTCTTCCTTACTGGGTTCTGAACTGGAAATAGACTTAGGAATCAGAGATTAAAATACTAACTTTTTAAACAGTAGGTGGTATGGAAGAACATGGCTTGGAATTGAGGCCAAATCAGACTTCTTTACTCCCTGTCCTCCTGAACTGAACTTACCAACCTATCAAAGATAGAGCAGCCAGCAGGGAACTCTGTGCCCTGTAGAGCTTGGTAAGTTTATCATGTGATTTGCTTATTGGTAGGTATGACCATCTAGGCGGAGTGAGACGGAGGCTTGCCATGCATGAAGAATGACCTTTAAAACATTAATTCATCCCACTAGGAACAACTATCAAGATGTTGCCAATATTAGTCATTCCTCTTTGCTTTGGGAGGCCTGAATAAAGGGTAGAGAAAAGGGCAGAAGCTTCTTTCAAAATACTTCCCCTAACCATGTGGAAATTGTTGGGAGAGGTGGGTACTGTGGGTGGGTAAAAAGCTTATTGTATACACTAGGAATAGGGCTTAGACTTTGCTTTTATTAAAGCACTGACAGTTATCAGGAATGTTAAGTATTAGAGCTTGTATAATAGAAAGAAGAGGGAGCAATTAATTTTGATTTGAAATGATGGGGCTTCCAGAGATTGAGTGAAAGCAGGAGTTGGCAAACTTTTTTTTTTAATATTCATTATGCTGTACTTTTCATCTCCTGACTTATTTATTTTATAACTAGAGGGTTATACTTCTTAATCCCCTTTACCTATTTTGCCCATCCTTGCACCTACCTCCCCTCTGGCAATAACCAGTTCTCTGTATTTAAGGGTCTGGGTTTTTTTGTTTGTTTATGTTTGTTTTGTTTTTTAGATTCCTCATATAAGTGAAATCATGTGGTACTTGTCTTTCTCTGTCTGACTTACTTCACTTAGCATAATATCCTCTAGGCCCATCAGTGTTGTTGCAAATGGTAAGATTTCATTTTTTTATGACAGAGTAATATTCTAGTGTGTGTGTGTGTGTGTGTGTGTGTGTGTGAGACATCTTCATCCATCCATCAATGTACACTTGGATTGGCTGTTGTAAATAATGCTGCAGTAAACCTAGGGGTGCATATATCTTTTTGAATTAGTGTTTTTGTTTTCTTTGGGTAAATACCCAGTAGTGGAATTACTGGATCATATGGTGTTTCTATTTTTAGTTTTTTGAGGAACCTCCGTACTGTTTTCCACAGTGGCTGCACCATGTTACGTTTCAGGCAATAGTGCCTAAGCATTCTCTTACTCCATATCCTCTCCAGCACTTGTTATTTCTTTTTCTTTCTTTCTTTTCTTTCTTTTTTTTTTTTTGTTAACACGTAATGTATTATTTGTTTCAGAGGTACAGGTCTGTGATTCATCAGTCTTACACAATTCACAGTGCTCACCATAGCACATACCCTCCCCAATGTCCATCACCTGGCCACCCCATCCCTCTCTTATTTCTTGTCTTTTTGATACTAGCCATTCTGACTGTGCGGTCATATCTCATTGTAGTTTGATTTGCATTCCCCTGATGATTAGTGATGCTAAGCATCTTTTCTTGTGTCTGTTGGTCATCTGTATGTCTTCTTTGGAAAAATGTTTATTCAGGTGATCTACCCATTTTTTAATTGGATTTTTTTGGGGGGGGGCGGTGTTGAGTTGTTTATGTTCCATATATATTTTGGATTTTAACCCCTTATCAGATATATCATTTGCAAATATCTTCTCCCATTCAGTAGGTTGGTTTTTTTGTTTTGTTGATAAGGTTTCCTGTGCTGTACAAAAGCTTTTTTTGTAAAGTGTGGGATAATAAATTTGGTCTCTGTTGCAACTACTCAACTTTACTGTTAAAGTGCAAAAGCAATATATAAATGAATGAACATGGCTGTATTCCAGTAAAAAATTATTTACAAAAATAGCCAGATGTGGCCTACAGATCATAGTTCACTTATCCCTAAGTTAAATGATCCAGCAGGAGAGTAGGGTGGAGGGAACAGGCAGAGGGATAGTATAAGCAAAAGTATAGAAGTCTAAATAATGATATATTCTGAAAATATTCAGCATTCTAGTGTCATTGGAGTATAAGGTGGGAGTAGGGAGTGGGACTGGAAGTATAAATTATGGCCTCTATAAGGAAGAAATTATTAGTCTTGAGGTTTTTTTTTTTTTTTAACGGGTAATAAGCATGATCAGATAAGTTGGCTTATGTTCATTTTGAACATCTGTTGGTTCAGGTTTGAGGGTTTTTTTTGTTTGTAATATTTTTAAGAAGCTCAAATTGAAGCAGCCCTTTTAAGTCAAAACTGGGAAAATGAGCAATCTCCACTTCACTATATTAATTAAGATGTTGGATAGCTGAATCGCAAATGGCACCCTTCTTTTCTGCCTGGGGTCTGAACAACTTGAAAAATAAGGAAAAAGATGGGAGCCAAAATATCACTTCTGCTGATGAGACCAGGATAGAGGAAGAGCTTGGTGGGAGAGTCATATGGTCTGGCATTGGCCAACTTATCCACCTAGTCCTAGGCATACTAGGAAAGCAGAGCAAAATATGAGTTCTCTGCAGGTATGTTTTCCCAATAGTTCACTCCCAACGGAAAAGGAAGCAGAACTTAGCTCTGTCTACTCAGTTATTCCTTACAAAATCACCAATCAGATCATGCAGTTAGTTCACTTCCCTAGGGGTGAAAAGAGGCTCATATTGTGCTTGTGAAGAATCCTTCCTCATGGAAACAAGGAGCAAGGAAAGGTGTTATTCCTCCAACAGTCCAGGCTTTTTTGCAGTTATATCTGTAGGTAAGTTCAACTGTTATTATACTGAAAAGTCAAAATTCATATTCTGGATATTTAAAGAAATATTTAATTCTAGTGTTTGAAACAACCATATTTTTTAAACTCTTTTTTTTTTTTTTTTAAGATTTTATTTATTTGACAGAGAGAGACACAGCGAGAGAGGGAACACAAGCAGGGGGAATGGGAGAGGGGAAAGCAGGCTTCCTGCTGAGCAGGGAGCCTGATGCGGGGCTCGATTCCAGGACCCTGGGATCATGACCTGAGCCAAAGGCAGATGCTTAACGACTGAGCCACCCAGGCGCCCCTTAAACTCTTTTTTAATGAACTAGATTTTCTACCTGTGTAAGATACTTAAATAAAATCCATGTTTGGTGAAAAAGGAAAGACAATACTAACTTCTTTATCAAGTGACTTTAAATTTAGAAAGAATAGAGCACTATTTTTTTTAAGTGAAAAAAGCAGATACTTTGATAAATAGATTATGCTTTTAATCAGCTCTGATTATGGGTGCTTATGTAGTTTATTGACTGGTATCTCTTTCTTTAAAATGTCATCAATTCTTCTTCATCCTCTTCCTCTTCCTCTTCTGAACAATTCAGTAGTAAAACCATCAGGTGGGACCAAGCAAGGGTAGGTGTCTACACTGGATGGGATATGTGGTAGAGAGAGGAGTGGAATGTCAGAGGCTGACAGGAATAAGGAGGGTCCCGATGTGGGTTGATGGAGTTTCAAGAGGTGAGGAGTAATGTGCCTCGAAGGGCATGCTGGTGCAAGTTGTCAGAGTCCCAGCAGGGTATCTGTGAAGAATAGTAGACTTGGTATGAGGGAGGGTTGGTTGTTCTATTAAGGGTTGTCCAGACCTGAACAGGATAAGAGGATAAAGAGGGCATCTACTTGGAGGTGGGGTGGGAAAGAAAGGCATCCGTGTAGGACAGTAGCCTGATGTGGGTGTATTGAGGCTCAGTTGGATGAGGAGGGAGTTGATGCATAGAAACATCCCAGTGTAAGATGTCAGAGCCTGAGGGTGGGGAGAGGAAGGCATCCCAATGGAGGGTCAGCTCAGTATAGGTAGGATGTTAGAGCCTGAGCAGCTGGAGGATATTCTTGTCGGGGGGGTGCCAGGCATGAGGAATAGGGGCCTGAACAAAGTGAGGAAGTTATATACACGGAGGAGGCGTGAGGGTAGGCGTGAGAAGGGTGAGGAAAGTATCCCTGTAGGGAAGGGGAGACAGCCACAATTGGAGATTGGTTATACACAGGGAGACTGGTCAAAAAAATAAATATTAAAGATAATGGGAGCCAGGCCTCTCACTGTCTGAGAGGGGAGTTTCAAAAATGGAATTGGAGAAAACTAGAAAGTTCTCTGTGTTGGACTGGAAATGAGATATTGGTGTGAACTCATGGTTTTCATTATATATAGATTAGAAATGTAGTAAATGTGTGTGTATATATACACACTTATGCCCTATTGTTCACTGAGAAGGGGCCTAGGAACAGTGACAGTCCAATAACATTGTACATAATGTATCATTGTTAATTTCCTGATTTTAATGGTTATATTCCTAAGAATGCTTTTGTAGGAATTACTTGTTAAAGAATTCAAGGGTGGGGCGCCTGGGTGGCTCAGTTGGTTGGGCGACTGCCTTCGGCTCAGGTCATGATCCTGGAGTCCCTGGATCGAGTCCCGCATCGGGCTCCCTGCTCGGCGGGGAGTCTGCTTCTCCCTCTCCCACTCCCCCTGCTTGTGTTCCCTCTCTCGCTGTGTCTTTCTCTGTCAAATAAATAAATAAAATCTTAAAAAAAAAAAAAAAAAAAAAGAATTCAAGGGTGGTGGGACATGATGTAGGCCATTTACTCTCAAATAGTTGGAAAAATAAAAGTTTGTATCCTACTTAAAACATTCTCTATAAATTTAAAATTGTTACAGGAGCGCCTGGGTGGCTCATTCAGTTAAGCGTCTGACTTCGGCTCAGGGCATGGTATCAGGGTTCTGGGATCAAGCCCTGCATCAGGATCCCTGTTCAGTAGGGAGTCTGCTTATCCCATTGCCTCTCCCTCTGTTCTCTCTGTTTCTCTCTCTCTCTCAAATAAATAAAATCTTTAAAATAAATACAGTTGTTACAAAGTAAAAGTAAGTATTTAAAAGCAATGTTATGAGTCAAAATATTACATTCTCTTGAATTAATCGCTTTCAGCCCTTAAAAAACCAGACAGTAATATATAAATTGTCTTACAGGTTTTTCAACACTAAGAATTGCCTTTTGAAATAATGATAGCTAATATCTGTGAGTGCTTACCATGTGTCATATACTATGTGTATGTGTATTAATCACATTCAGTTTTCACATGTGAAATAATACAATTTTTATCTTCATTTTACCGATTAGAAAACTGAGGCTTAGAGAAGCTGCCCAAGACTTTCCATGTAGGAAATATGAAGGTAGAATTCACATCCAGGTCTTTATTACTCTCTTGGTCAAACCTGGTTAAAAAATTAACAGGTCTGATCCTTCCTAATCAGATAGTTGTGTCTAAAGCTTTAGTAAGATAGTGCTGTTTTCTCTTTGATTTCAGAATGCTGAGTTTCAAAGGTAGGGAAAAGGTTCTAGACCACCTCAGCACTTGGTTCTTGGTGAGAGAATAAGAGAGAATAGGGCCTTCTGTTATTTAAATACACATATCTGAATTAAAGGTTCTATTAAGGTAGATTAATCAGAAATAACATACCCAAATTTCTTTCTTTGTCATCTATTGGGAATAGCGGGTGGTAAGAGCATAGAGTTAGTGGGGCAAGGATTTTCCCCAGCACAGATTGTCAGTGTTTTTAGTCTGGATATAAAGTTGTTCTCTATCCCAGTTCCAAGAATGATGACCATCTCCTTTCCATCTCTTTTGAACTTTTCCAAAGAATGGTAAATGATCAAATAGAAGATAGCTAATGACAATTTATCGTTACATTTTAATTCCCCTTTGCTTCTGTTCCCCTATACTCATTTAGAGTATAGGAAAATAGTGCCTGGTAAGTTTTTGTTGTTGTTGTTAAACACACCAACATTATGACATCAGCCTAATCATTACCTATATTTTCTCCTTTGCCTTATTACTTGACCTTTTAATATTTCCGCTCTGGCATCAGTATAACTTACAAATGGAATAGAATATCCCTATGAGTATACATTAGCTTATTTATCTAACTTATCTTACTAAGTTATCTTCTTTATCTTCACTCTTCTCGTCAGTCTGAACCCACAGATCCTTTCATCCTCTGTTACAGAGTTTTTTTCTGACCCTCTCATTCTTTAGACCTATTCTAAAATTGCCCCTTTATTTTATATCAGGAATAATAGGATTTTCAGTGTTGAAGGAAGCATGGTCCTCTGCTATGATCCTGTTGTACATCTCTTCCTCATAATTTTTTTTCAGTAAGTATTTACAGGGTCAAGCATTGTGTTAGGGGACTCAGATGCATTAAATTGTTTTCATGAAGCACAGGCTTGTAGATTACACAAGGTTTTTTTACTATAATAAATGCTGTAATAGAAGCATATAGAATATTAACATTGTGATATAAAGGAGGAGAGTGATCAGGTTTCCTTGTATTTGTCCAATGGTCATAGGATGATTGTGGGATATGAGAAAAGAGAAAGAGAAGATGAGTCATGAAGAAACTTCTAAGTGGAATATAATAGTAATATTATTGTTATTTTTAATTATTTTACTTTGGATTAGGCATTAAATGCTTACACTCGAGTTCATTTGATTTTCACAACAGTTATATAAATAAGAACTATTTTTATCGTCCCCATTAAATAACTCATAGGTAGTGGAAAACCATTGATGGGTTTTAAGCATGGGAGTGACGTAGGTTCATTTGTGGTTTTATAAGATTATTCTGCCCATAGAGTAATAGGGGAATAGGACAGGCAAATCAACCAGGGAGACGTCAAGATAGTCCAACCAAGAGGATCTTGGGGATCCTCTTGGATCTGAATTAAGAGTAGTAGTAATGGAGGATTATGAGGATCTGAAATAAGAGTAGTAGTAATGGAGGAGAAGGAAAAATTCAAAAGATATGATGCATTACAGTCAACAGATTTTAGATCTTGATGAGCCATGGGCATACAAAAAAAAAAGGAAGAATAAAGAAAATTATGTTCAGGTTTCTTCTGGAGGCCTAGTTGGATTGTGAGACAGTTATCCAGGATAGGATATAGAGCAGCATATTTTTCATATTTCACAGTTCAGAGGCTCCTACTTCTGCTGCAGGAATGATGTGGTGCCTGTGCATTCTTGTTTTTTTAACATTTGAAGGCCTAGAGGTGGCTTTAGGCCTTGATTATTATTGTGTGTGTGGTATTTTGTTTTTTCCCTCCTAAATTTGATTCCTCATTATCTGTCAGGAAAATTTAGCCTAGATAGACTGAGTAATTTTATGTTATAATTGTATGTTGTTTGTTAATAATTTATAATAAACATAATTTGGAAAGACTGTCTCAGATCGGTTTTCCCTAATTGTGTCGAAGTTGCTAGAGTGTAACATGGTTCACTGTAGGTTTTAGACCCCCATAGCTTTGACATAATGATTCCATCTTTAAACAAAATCCCAAACACTTCCTTTACCTTCATTTTCTCTATGTCCTCCCAGTTACTAACCTATCTCAATATTTGATTTACTTGATCTTTCTTTACTTAACTTGTATGTCTTTCAGATATCCTAAATATAGCATACCTAAAACTGAACTTTTTTTTTTTTTAAGATTTATTTATGAGAGAGAGAGAGAGAGCGCTAGAGCAAGCATGCACAATCAGAGGGAGGGGAAGAGGGAGAGAGAGAATCTTAAGCAGACTCCCTGCCTAGTGCAGTGTCCAATGCGAGGCTGGATCCCACAACCCTGAGATCATGACCTGAGCCGAAATCAAAAGTCAGACGCTCAACAGACTAAGCCACCCAGATGCCCCTAAAACTGAACTCTTGATCTCCCTCTGTTTTTGTTTTGTTTTGTTTTTTCCAAAAATTATTATAGATCCCTGAGAGTTGCAGTGTGGCAGAAACCATGGAATACAAAAATTGGCTTGAGGGGCAGATTGTGAATAGTTTTGTTTTTTTTAAATATTGTTATTCTGCTATTTAATTGAGATTCAGCTGACCTTATTGTTAACATGCTTTTAAGTTTGGAAGGTCATAAGAATGCTACTTTCTACATTCCATTCAATGAATTTACTGTTACAGTTCTCTGTTTTAGACCAACCCTATGCAAACCATGATTACTCTTTCTTTGTGGAAATCAAAAGTAACCTTCCCAGGAGAATATTTGAAAACTTGGGCATAATTTATAAAAATCATTATGGGAAATTTTAAGTATGTACAAAAGTAGAAGAAAGCATAATGAATTTCCATATTCCTTTGATCTAGCTTTAACAGTATTACAAATTCTGGCCTAATTTTTAATATTAAAGAAAAATTACTTTTAAAAATTTATTTATCCACTTGTGAGAGAGAGAAAGAGAGAATGAACAAGCAGGGGGGCAGAGGGAAAAGGAGAGAGAATCCCAAGCAGACTCTGCACTGAGTGCGGAGCCCTACATGGGGCTCGATCCTACGACCATGAGATCACAACCTGAGCTGAAACCAAGAGTCAGATGCTTAACCAACTATGCTGCCCAGGTGCCCCTAATATTAAAATTTTTAATCAAAACAAAACATTTTATATATTGGTTGTCTGAATGCTGTAATCCATTTCTTTCTTTCTTTTTTTTTTTTTAAGATTTTGTTTATTTGAGAGAACAAGTGGGGAGGAAGGGGAGAGGGAGAAGCACAGTCCCCACTGGAGCAGGGAGGCTGATGGGGGACTTGATCCCAGGACCCTAGGATCATGACCTGAGCTAAAGGCAGATGCTTAACTGACTGAGCCATCCAGGTGCCCCCATTTCTTGTTCTAATATGAATAATCCCAGATTACACATTTTGTGCAAGTAATTGTGAATTTATGTAAGAGTTGTGGAAAATATGATATATATGACATCTTACCGCCTGCTTTTAGGCTTAATATTAAACTATTTTTGGTTGTATATGCTTTGGTTATGAGCCAAAAAAAATTTAGAACCCAGAAGCTTACTCTCTTTTTCTCTATTTTTCTTTCTCTCTGTTATACTTTTTCTTTCTTACCCTCTTTTTCCCTCTCTTCCTCCCATCTTTATCCTCTGTGTTTTGAATAACTCTAAAAACCAGTAAGAAACCATTGCTGCTTATGTCTTGGATCTGTCTGACATTTTCTGTTCATCAAGCAAACCAAAGAAGGTACTGCTTATTAATAGACTCATTGAATATGCTGAAGAGCAGTTCATTGTTTTTTAATCTTGTAGAGCCACTGAATTAACAGTGATATAGCTAATATGTCAAAATCCCTCAGAGCACTCATCTTACTTGGTTGTTGTTGAAATAACAATAACTTATTAAATTGTTTTCACATTAGTGTTATAATACATGTCAACACTCATGATAATTTGGTGCTTATGTCTTGAGTGTTTATTAAAAGAACCACAGCAAATTAATTTATGGCTTAGAAAATCTGAACTTTATGAGATTTAGATGGAGATATATAGATATTCACCTATGTGTATAACTTGTCGTTAGTGGTAAAAATTGTCATGATTCCAGGGGACTTAAAAAAATGTGTTTTTAGTTTAATTTTAATGAACAGGATGTCCTGTTGCCATTTGTGTGCTTAAAGTTACAATTATATAAAAAATATTAAATCGAGATTTTTGTAGTAAATTGTAAATTTAGAGTACCTTTTATTCTAGGTGCCAGTTAACTGTGTTGTACAAATTGTTACATACTGATTTTCAAATCAGTGATTTTTTTGTTGTTTTTGTTCTTCCTTTCTCTGTAGTGGACCTCTCTGCAATATTTGTTGACAGTCTCTTTCTTCTTGATATCTTTTTTGTCTTTTTTTTTTTTTTTTAAAGCTTCACATCTTTCCTTGGATAATTTTCCTAAACTCAAACATGATCACATGATTCTTTGTGTAAAAAACTTCATTGGTTTTCAGTCAACCTTAGGATAAATCTAAATTCATAACCTGGCTTGGAAAGCCCAGCGTAACCTGCTGCCTCTATACTTACCCTTTTTGTCATTCTGCCTTGGGTACTACCATCAATCAGCTGCATCAGTAGCTCAGTAGTAGTAATATAGAAATAATGGCAGCTAACATTTATTGATTATTAATACTTGTACCAGGTATGTACTTTATATTTATTCTATCCCTCCTCATTATAACTTTGAGTATTGATATTGTAGTTAGCATTTTACAGAGGAGTCACACTGAACTACTTTGGGGTTCTCAGACACTGTACCTCTGGACTTTTGCATATTTGTTTTCTCCTTTTGGATTACCAATAGTTGCTATTCACTGCTTCTTTTTACAAACTTTTTAAGAAGTATAACTACATAGAGGGGCGCCTGGGTGGCTCATTCGTTAGGCATCTGCCTTCGGCTCGGGTCATGATCCCAGGGTCCTGGGATCGAGCCCCACATCTGGCTCCCTGCTTGGCGGGAAGCCTGCTTCTCCCTCTCCCACTCCCCCTGCTTGTGTTCCTGCTCACGCTCTCTCTCTCTGTCAAATAAATAAATAAAATCTTAAAAAAAAAAAAAGTATAACTACATAGAAAAAAGTATATAGACTAAACTTCAGTGAACAAAATGAACATACTCGTGCAACCACCACCAGATCAAGAAATAGAACCCCTCCCCAAGAAGTTCCCTCATAACCTCTCCCTGTAACTAATCTCACCTCCCTCCTCAAATATAATTTTCTGACAACTTAATACCATGGATTATTTTTGCCTGTTATTAGGAAACTGTTTAAATGGAATTATATAGCATTTATATTTTTGTGTCTAGCTTCTTAAACTCAACATTCTGTCTAAGATCCATTCGTGTAGTTGCCTTCAGATACAGTTTATTCCTTTTCATTGCCCTATAATATCCTGATATATAAATATGTATAACTTTCATCTTTTCTCATTTTGAAGGATAATTGGGTTGTTTCCAGTTTGCATTATTTCAAACAGTACAGTTAACATTCTTATACATTATACATTTTTTTAAAAGATTTTATTTATTTGAGAGAGAGTGATAGAGCATGAGCAGGGTGGAGGGGCAGTGTAGTATTATGTATATCCAAGTACCTTCCATCTTAAAGAAATAAAACATGACAGATGAAATTGAAATTCTCATCTATCGTTTGCCTGTCCTATTCCCTTTCCGTCTTCCTGGACGTATATATTTTTCTCTTGCTTCTTCTTTAAAGCATTCATAGTCTACTTTCTACAAATGATTTCAAAGTGAGAGTCAGATATACTTTATGTACAAAGGTGTCTTTCGTAAAAGTTGCACATTGAATTTTTCTGTGCTGGATTATTTTAAATGCTCCATAAATCTTCTTATTTAAATTATTGTAAGTTTCTTCCTAGAGCATATTATTACCCCATATTTTGTCATTTCATTTGTATATAAATCTAGTTGTTTCACCTATTAGTCTTGATTAAAATCAGACATCAATGCTATAAATTATGAATATTCTAGTATTATAACTATAAAAATAATTTACAAACAGTAAAAGATAAAGGGAAATAATATGGACACACAGTGGTCAGAATATATTTCCTGAGTTTGTCCATATATTCTCAAGTAGGTGTAAAGTCTATTTCAGATACCTGTGTGTATTTCTAGTTTGCGAATAGTGTTTAGCTTTTGTTTATTGCTTTACATTTCACTAAAAATTCTATACAAATTGACTCTGTACCTGGGATATATGAGTTTTATTAAATGTTTGATTATAATAAGTAAATCTTCAACATATGAAGTGTTGATAATATTCCAAGTCTTACAGAAGAAAGATTAGTGATTTAGGTAAGTTAGGTCATTTTTCGAAGATCATATAGCTGATAGGATGGGAAATCTGGGACTCCATCCTGGATCTTAACTCCATATCCATTATCATCGTGTATTTATGAGAGGGCAAAACAGACTCAGATATAAAAATTAGGGAATGCTAATAGTTTTAATGAGAGGATGAGATCACTTTCCCCAGCAGTGACTAACAAGCATTTAAATTCAGTGAAATAATTATTATAGTATCAAATCAAGTGTGTTTAAGCCTTGTACAGTGTAACCATTTATTTTGTACATGTGCTTATTCCTCGGTAATTCTTTATGACTAGTTTGATTTACACTTGTTGCATAAATGTAAATCAGAGAAAGAGGTGGATAATTAAGATATTCTTTGGGTTTTTCTCTTTTAGTGTATATTCAGACATGTTGACCCAGTTTTCCTAACCCTGAGTTTTGAACCAACCTTGGCACTATTGACATTTTGGGCTGGACAATTCCTTGTTGTGGAGTTTTGTCCTGTGCATTGTAGGACATTTAGTAGCATCCTTGATTTTAGTAGATACCACTGGTTCCAATTATATGCTCATGTTTGGAGATTAGGGAGACTTCAAGACCTTGTTTGTAATAGGGACATGTTTATTAATAGAGGCACCTCAATCCTTAAGTTGTAGTAGAAAATATATTTGACATATGCTTACAGGAAGAACAATAGTAAGACACAGCTTAAGAAAGAGGCAGTGGTTACATTGAAACTAGTGTCTTAGGTTCTAAGAAATAGAAAAAGCACTAAACTAAGCAAGACATAAATATGAGTATTTCTTCTTAGAACAAGATAGGATATAAATAAATAAATGGCTGTGAATTTCAGAAAGAAACTTAATGTAAAGAAACTTACTACCTGTAAGAACAGGTAGTTTTTAACTTATAATTGGGCTCTGTTCTAAAAGTTTTTTTTTGAGAATGATTGTCTTTGGTCTCAGGGTTAAATTTTTTCCTCATTTATTCAATAAATATTTGAGTGCCTTACAGACACTAGACACTAGAGCTAGTATAGCAAACAAGATGACATGGTACTTTACTTCTTGGAGATTTTAAAATTTCATGGCATTTATCAACTAAAAATATCAAATATTTATCTATGTGAATTTTTTCCCTGTTACTCCCCTTCTGCCAGTTTGAGTTGAGGGCAGAATACTTGTCTCTTCTTACTACTTGTCTCTTCTTACTTACCGATGTATCCCCAGCTTCTAGAACACCTGGTTCATGTGTAAATATTTGGTAAATGAATAATTGATTACTCAGGAAGAGACATTTTAAAAATTACACATGGTTAATTAGAATTGTGTTAAGTGCTTCAAAGGAAATAATACAGGTATTATATAATATGAAGCATGAAACAATGGATCTAGTATAGTCTGAAGCTAGATTAGATTAGACGGAGCTTTAAATTGAGGCAGTGAGTATTTTCCCCCAGCTTTACTGAGATATAATTGGTGAATAAAATTGTACATTTTAAAGTATACAATGTGATGATTTGATGAATGTATACTTTGTGCAATGATTACTATAATAGAGTTAACACATCATTACCTCACATAGTTCCCTTTTTTGTGTGTATATGATGAAAAAGCTTCAAATCTACTCTTAGCAAATTTCCAGTACGCAACACAGTATTACTATGCTCTTGATGAGATCCCCAGAGCTTTTTCATCTTTTAACTGAAGGCTTGTTCTCCTTGACCAGCATCTCTCCATCTCCTCCACCCCCCAGTCCGTGGTAACCACCATTCTACTCTGTTTCTAGGAATTTGACCTTTTTTTCTTTTTTGTAAGATTGCACATAAAAGTGAGATCAGATCACACAGATTTATTGTCTTACTCTGTCTGGCTAATTTCATTTAGCATGATGTTCTCTAGATTCAGCCATGTTGCAAATGGCAGGGTTTCTTTCTTTCTCATGGCTGAATGATATTCTGTTATCTATATATACCACATCTCCTTTATCCATTCATTCATTGAGGGACACTTAGGTTGTTTCTATGTAAATAATACTGCAGTGAAGTGGGGAGGGGCAGGTATCTCCTCAACATAGTGATTTTGTTTCCTTCAGATGTATACCCAGAAGTGAAATTGCTGGATCATATGGTAATTCCATTTTTAATGTTTTGAGGAACCTTTATACTGTTTTCTGTAGTGGCTGCACCAATTTACATTTCCAACAGTAGTGTACAAGGGTTCCCTCTTCTCCGCTTCCTCATCAGCACTTGTTATCTCTTATCTTTTTGATTACAGCAATCCTAACAGGTGTGAGGTGATAGCTCATTGTGGTTTTGATATGCATTTCCCTGGTTAGTGATGTTGAGTACCTTTTCATGTAGCTATTGGCCATTTGTATGTCTTTGGAAAAATGTCTGTTCAGTTCCTCTGCCCATTTTTAATTGAATTGTTTTTAGCTATTACCCCTTATCATATAAAACTGGACCACTTGGTTTGTAAATACTTTCTGTAGGTTGCCTTTTCATTTTGTTGGTCATTTCCTTTGCTGTGCAGAAGCTTTTTAGTTTGGTCTAGTCCCACATGTTTACTTTTACTTTTGTTGCCAGTGCTTTTGGTATCATATAAAAAAAATTCATCACCAAGACTAATGTCAAGGAGTATTTTCCCTATGTTTTCTTCTAGGAGTTTTATGGTTTACTGATTCTTAATACCAAGTTTTTAAGAATTAGTAGGAGTTATCCAGACATGTTTTGGGGGTAAAACTGGGGGGTTGGAATATATTGTAGGTTGAAGGAACAGCTTTGTGTGAATGCTGGCGGTGGGATATAATGTAGCATTTTTTAGGTCTTGAGAGTTGGCAGGGGTTGGGGGAGGCCAGGGTACCAGATGGTATATTGACTTTTTGTTTATGTGTACTGAAATACTAAATATTTGTAGTAAAAAACAATGATAACATTACAGTATTAGCAATTAAATAGAAAAAAGCTTTTAAGTGGTAATTTAAAAATTTTTTATTCTGATACTTGAAGAAAGTCTGTTTTAATTAATTAGAAAATGGGACTCCCATCTTCCATCTATGTACTGATGACCTCTAAGTCTATGTTTCTGCGTCTGGATGTTTTTGTTTGATTTATGCTCACATCCAAGTGAGCATATCCAAAAGTGAACTCTTTTTATGTCTACCAATTATGTAAAACAAAACCAAAACAAAACCACTTCGTGGATTTTCTGTCTCGGTGAATGTTTCTTCACTCAATTTCTCAAGCCAGAAATCTTAATTCCACTCAACCTCACCTTAAAATAATGAAGCTATGTCACCATTTAATTATTATTTCCACTTAATTGTATTATATCACTCAGAGCTATCTTCTTTCTCTTAGGTAAACTTCTGCCTAAACTTAGGTTCTTGTTTTTTTTTCTCTGCTGTATTTCTGCAAATTTTCTAGCCTTGTATCTTTATTCTTTTCCCATTTAGTCTGTATGCCACTTGCCGCTTGAGTGATCATTTCTGAATGTAAAGATAATCCTGTCTCTTGACTACTTAAAGACCTAGCATGGCTCATTCTGACTTTCAAGGTAAAAATTAACTACTTAACAAAATGCACTAGACCTTTCAGGATCCGCGTTACGCTCATCTCTCCAGCCTTTTATATTTCCCTTTTCTTCACATCACATTCTTTATTTTTGCCATAGTTTTTCAATTTCTATGTTTAAATTTAAATTAATTAATTTATAATTATTAATAATATTATAAATTATTAAATATATTAATAAATTAATAAATTTAAATTAATTAAAACTGAATAAAAATTTTAAATTTCTTCCTCAACTCCTGTATTGAACAGCACAGATATAGAACATCTCTATCGTTATATAACAGTTCTATTGGATAGTGCTGTTCTTGAGTATATTAAGCTTTCTATTCCCCATGTCTTTCTTTTTTTTTTTTTTTAAAGATTTTATTTATTTATTTGAGCCAGAGAGAATGAGAGAGAGAGAGCAGGAGAGGGAGGAGGGTCAGAGGGAGAAGCAGACTTCCCCGCTGAGCAGGGAGCCCGATGCGGGACTCGATCCCGGGACTCCAGGATCATGACCTGAGCCGAAGGCAGTCGCTTAACCAACTGAGCCACCCAGGCGCCCTCCCCATGTCTTTCTATATGCTAATCTCCTTTTCTATATGTGTAATGTGCCCTTCCTTGTTTTGCCAACTAACTCCCTTTTTCCATTAAGACTCAGATTGGGTGTCATCCATTTCTGGAAAACCTTACCTGACACCATCTTTTTCTATATCCTCCAATGCTGAAGCCTGAATTTTTGCCTTTTCCCTTAATGTCTATTATATTTAAGTCCAGGAGTCAATGTTTAGTAGCAAGATTCTAGCAGATAGAAAGTACTGAAATTTTGTGTAAACTTTAGTTTTACTCAGTATAGCTTTATGTTGAGTGTAGTGCATGGATTTACCACCATGGAAGTAAAGATACACTTAAATGGATTTATCATCTGAGTACTGACTAAAGCATTTCCTTAAATAATTGTGACCTTAGGAAAAGACAGTTTGTATGTAATATAGGTCAAAGTTACTAGACTTGCTACATTTAGTAAGACTTAAAACATAGAATAGAATCTAGCAACTCAAGAATCTGTGTAAAGGTAATTTACAGATAGAAAACATTATAATCAGGTGTGTTTTCATTACAAAAATACAGTATTAGATTTGTAGCCCTTAGGTTAACTTTAATAATAGCATTATGATAAGCAGAGTGGGGAATGCAGAAAGCATCAGCATAGTACCTACCCTTAAGTTTATAATATGGTTACTTACCATCAGCAAGTTTTACCTCTGTTCTATTTTAGTTACCCACTACTTCCTGTATCTTACCATCTCTTGGTATATTTTGCTTCTGGAATCTTAGGTTTTGTTTTTTTGGTTTTTTTTTTAAGTAGTTTCTCTGTGTATACTCTGTGTCATGCTTTTGCTTTCAAATCATTATTCTACCCCATACAGAGGCTCTTTATTTTTGAGGATCATGGGATTTTTGGTATGTCATGAAAATGTGGGAAGCTAAGTTACCTTTCCATATCACTGATGACTGATGACTAATTTTCAGTCTTCCATCTTTACTTTAAACCCTGACATCATTTGTGGTTGACTTTATTGTTCTTAAGGATAACCCATTAAACCATCTAACCTCACAGTTCATTTAATTCTCAGTAATGACCTTCACCTTTCTCTGCTTTAAATCTCTTATGCTATTTTTTATTTTTTTTTTAAAGATTTAATTTATTTATTTGACAGAGAGAGACACAGTGAGAGAGGGAACACAAGCAGGGGGAGTGGGAGAGGGAGAAGCAGGCTTCCCGCGGAGCAGGGAGCCCGATGCGGGGCTCGATCCCAGGACCCTGGGATCATGACCTGAGCTGAAGGCAGATGCTTAACGACTGAGCCACCCAGGCGCCCCTCTTATGCTATTTTTTAAAAATTTAGCAAGATTTATTAAAATATAATTTACAGAGAACAATTTTATGAATTCTGACACACGAGCAGTTGGATGACCCACTCTTCCACAGTCAAGATATAGAGCAGTTCTGTCAACCCCAGAAGTTCTTTTTTTAAATAAAGATTTATTTGTTTATTTTAGAAAGAGAGCACAAGCAGGAAGGGCAGAGGAAGAGGGAGAGAAAATCTCAAGCCGATTCTGCCCTGTGCTGAGTGGGGAGCCTGATGTGGGGCTTGATCTCATGACCCTGACTGTGCCACCCATGCACCCCATCCCCAGAAGTTATTTTGTGCTCCTTGGTAGTCATCTCCTTACCTATACTCTGGCACTGGCAACCATTGATCTGCTTTTTGACCCTACAGTTTTGCTTTTTTCTAGAATGTTATATAAATGGAATCACACAGTATATACTTTTGAGCCTGGCTTCCTTCACTTAACAATGCACTTAACATGCATTTGAGATATAGCCATATTGTTGCATGTATCAGTAGTTTGTTCCCTTTGCTGAGTAGTATTCCATTGTACCATGGTTTATCCATTCAACAGTTGAAGAACATTGGGTTTTTTCCAGGGTTGGGTAATTGTGAATGAAACCCCATGAACACTTGTGTACAGGTTTTTGTGTAAATATAATTTTCATTTCTCTTGGGTAAATGTTCAGGAGTGGAATTGTGGATCATGTGGTAGTATATGTTTAACTTACTAGAAATTGTCAAACTGTTTTCTAAAGTTGTGCCATTTTGCATTTCTACCAGCAATTTATGGGAAATCTAGTTGCTCCACATCCTTACCAGCATGTAGTATTAGCAGTTTCTTTTTAGCCATTCTAATAGGTGTATAGTGATCTTTTATTGGCATTTTGATTTGCATGTCAGTAATAAATGATGTTGGGCACTTTTTCATGTGCTTATTTACCATCCATAGGTCTTCTTTGCTGATCCTGTTTAAATCTTCTATCCATTTTTTAAAAAATTGTTTTCTTAGTGTTTTGAGGGTTCTTTATTTAGTCTAGATACAAGTCTGTTATCAGTTACATGATTTGCAAAAATTTTATATATGCTATTAACCAATATCACTACTATTTTTACTTTAGATAGTTGATTATCTTCTAGAGTTATTGAGAATGGGAAAATTGTCCTTTATTTTTTTATTTACCTTTATCTTAACAATTTTTGAGGAATCTTTTTTTTTCTTGTACAGATCCAAGGGTCTGTATTTCTTCTGCTTGAATAATTTCATTTAATATTTCTTGTATTGTGGGTCTTCTGATAATTTTCTCAGTCTTTTTTTGAGGGGGGAGTCTGAAATGTCTTTATTTCATCTTCATTTTTTTTTTTTTAAGATTTTTATTTATTTGACAGAGAGAGACACAGCGAGAGAGGGAACACAAGCAGGGGGAGTGGGAGAGGGAGAAGCAGGCTTCCCGCCGAGCAGGGAACCCGATGTGGGGCTCGATCCCAGGACCCTGGGATCACGACCTGAGCCGAAGGCAGACGCTTAACGACTGAGCCACCCAGGCGCCCCCTCATCTTCATTTTTGAAAGATATTTTTACTGAGTATAGAATTATGGGTTGATAGTTTCTTTTAGTACTTAAAAATGTCACTCCATTGTCTTCTGGCTTGCACAGTTTTGGATGGGAAATGTGCTATAATTCTTACCTTTGTTCTTGTGTATGTAATTTAGAGTATTACCAGTCCTATTGAACATTAACTGGAGACCTTAACTGAAGCAACAGAATTAGGGGTGAAGAAATGCACAATAATTTGAAAGAGGAATTACATCTGTGGCTTTCCACACATATTTGTATGGAAAAATGTAAGAGAGTCAATAGATATATTATTAAAATGGGTAGAGGAGTTTAGCAAGTTTACTGGATATATGTTGACCATATCCATTGGGTACACCAAAAAGAATTTTTTTTTAAGTTAAAATTTTTGGTGTCCATGAAAACCATAAAGTAAGCAAGAATAGTGTCAACAAATTATATGTTATACTTTTTAAAAAATTAAATGTTATTTTTTTATTATTTTTAATATTTTTTAAGACCCTTGTAATGCTTAACACATTGTGATATTTGCTTATTAGTAGACAAACATTAATGGAGAGCCTAAAAACAGATCCACAAAGAAAAGTTAATAAACTGGACTTTAGTTACACAAAGTTACAAACCTTTGTGCTTCAAAAGACATCATCAAAAAAGTGAAAAGAGCCCACAAAGCAGAGAAAATATTTACAGATAAATTATGTGTCTGATAAGTGACCTATATCCATAAGAACTTTCACAACTCAGTAATGAAAAGACAAATAACCCAGTTACAATGTAAGCAAAGGATTCGAATAGACTTTTTTTTTTTAATGAAGAACATATACAAATTACCAATAAGCACATAAAAAGATGTTCAACATTATTAGTCACTAGGAAAATGAGATACCACTTCATACTTACTAGAGTGGCTATAATAAAAAAGGCAAGTGTTGGTAAGAATGTAGAGAAATCACTGGTGGGAGTATAAAATGGTCTAGCTACCTTGGAAGACAGTTTGGTAATTTTTTTCTTTTTTTTTTTTTTCATTTTGGTAATTTCTTAAAATGTTAAACGTAAAATTATCATATGAACTAGCAATTCCAATTCTATTTCTATGTACCAACCCAATAGAAATGAAAATATGTGTCTACACTTTGGACACAAATGTTCATAGCAGCATTATTGACAGTGACCAAAAAGTGGAAACAAGCCAAAGTTCTATCAACTGATAAATGGATATACAATTGTAGTGAAGTACTAATATATGCTACAACATGGATGAATCTGAAGGACATTATGCTCAGTGAAAGAAGCCAGACACAAAAAAGCACAGATTACATGACTTTATTTATATGAAATATCCAGAAAAGGCAAATCTATAGAGACAAAAGGTGGATTAATAGGTACTTAGGGGGCGCCTGGGTGGCTCAGTTGGTTAAGCGACTGCCTTCGGCTCAGGTCATGATCCTGGAGTCCCGGGATCGAGTCCCGCATCGGGCTCCCTGCTCGGCAGGGAGTCTGCTTCTCCCTCTGACCCTCCTCCCTCTCATGCTCTCTGTATCTCATTCTCTCTGTCTCAAATAAATAAAATCTTTAAAAAAAAAAATAGGTACTTAGGGCTGGAGTAGGAATGAGGTGACTCATAAATGGGTATAATATTTCTTTTCAAGGTGATGGAATGTTCTAAAATTAGATTGTGGTGATGATTATAGAGAGTTTTATTAAAATCACTGAATTGTATATTTACAATGAATAAATCTTATGGTCGTAAATTATATCTCAGTAAAGCTATTAATTAAAAAAATATAGACTTACATTTAGGGACTTCAGGGACATAAAGGTAGCCTTACTAATCATTTGAGGTAATATTTTTTTTATTTGTTTTTAAATTTTAGTAAAATTTTTTTAGAGAGTGAGCCTGAGCAGAGGGAGGGGCAGAGGGAGAGGGAGAGAGAGAATCTTAAGCAGACTCCATGCTGAGTGTGGAGCCTGATGTGGGGCTTGATCCTAGGACCCTGAGATTATGATCTGAACTGAAATCAAGAGTCAGACACCTAACTGACTGAGCCACCCAGGTGCTCCTCATTTGAGATAGTATAATGCTTGGGATACAGTTGGGGTTCTTTATTAGACTGTTGCTAAAAAATGAATTCTGATGGATTTAAGAACTACATATGAATATGCTCTATTCCTTTATGAAAGCAAAACTTCAAAATTTTATACACACACATACACATGTAAAATAATTATTTCTGTCAAAAAAATTTTTTATCCAAGAAAAAATTTGTAAGCCATAAAACAAGATACAAAAAAAAAAGTATCTATGCTTTATTAAAATAAAACAAACTTTGGGGTGCCTGGGTGGCTCAGTCGTTAAGTGTCTGCCTTCGGCTCAGGTCATGATCCCAGGGTCCTGGGATGGAGCCCCACATCGGGCTCCCTGCTCCACGGGAAGCCTGCTTCTCCTTCTCCCACTCCCCCTGCTTGTGTTCCCTCTCTCACTGTGTCTCTCTCTTTCAAATAAATAAATAAAATCTTAAAAAAAATAAAATGAAATAAAACAAACTTCTGTGCGAGAGAACAAAATGAAAAGTCAAGCCATAGTTGGGGAATGGTTGCAGTTCACGAAATTGACAATTATCATCCAGAATGCATAAAACTGTGACTGAATTTTTAAAAGGCCAACAATCAGTTGAAAAGCGGCAAAAGGGCAATTGGAATGTAGAACATTTCAAAAAATGCTATACCTAATATGTTAAATTAAAATTTTATTTTAATGTGTTTGACAAATATAAAGTCTGATAATACCAAGTTTTGGTTATTTGGGGGAAAACAGGAACTCTTAAACATTGCTGATAGACTTATAAAATGATTTAATCATATAATGTAATAGCTGGTAAAGTTGAAAGTGTGCATACCTTAGGGCCGTGTAATTCCACTTACAGATTTCTGTCGAGAAGAAACTAACACTCGGACAGGATGACACATTCATCAAGATTTTTAATGCACCATTGTTCATAATAACAAAAAAGTGAAAAGTCACACAGCTGTCAATAGAGAAATGGATAAATTGCATGTATTTATATAAATGAACTCTGTATTATAGTCAAACTGAATGCACGAGGAATTTTGGTCTTTTGGTAAGGTTGATCTCAGTTAGATAGATAAATCTTGGTGCTGAAAGCAATGAAAAAAATGTTAGATTAAAAAAAAAATTAGAGCTGAAAAGACGGTTGGGAATACCGAGGCTAATGTTAGAGGTAAGTAGAAAATAAGAGGCAAAGCTGCTTAAGCTTGAAGTCCTTTGTTAATATTGTTTATTTGTGTTTTCCTGGCTAACTAGGCAAAAGGATCAAAATTCAAGCCTTAGGGCTTGTCCAAGGTAGACGTCTTAGAGGATATCTTCTGCAAATTAAGCTAGACTTCAAAAGGCCATGCCTTCAGGGTAAAAGCAACCAAATCTAAAATCATCCTTCCTCTCTGCAGTTCCAAAACATTGCCTGATGAGCAGAGCAGGAAAAAGAAGTAAAAGGAGAAAAAAACCTGAGATTGAATTGGTCACAGACTGGCCTTCTAGCAGATCTGTATCCTGACAATCAAGTTGCCTCTAGCTGTAATATTGGTTTGAAGTGTTGCTATGGTCTGAATTTTTGTGTTCCCCCAAAATTCGTATGTTGAAAATTTAATGCCCAAAGTAATGATATTAGGAGGTGGGGCCTTCTGGAGGTGATTAGATCATGAGGGTGGAGCTCTCATGGGATTGGGATTAGTGGGATTTAGTACCCTTTTAAAGGTGACCCCAGAGAGTTAGCTCACCCTTTCCACTATGTGACGACACATAGAGAAGTTGGCATTCTGTAACCCAGATGAGAGCCTTCACCAGAATCTGACCATGCTGGCACTCTGATCTTGGACGTATAGCCTCCAGAACTGTGAGACATAAATGTTTGTTGTTTATAAACTACCAGTTTCTGTTACTTTGTTATAACCACCTGAGTGGACTAAGAAATGTATATTAGTTTCCTACTGTTGTAACAAATTAACCCAGATTTAGTGGCTTAAAAGAACACTAACTTCTTATCTTAGAGTTCTGAGGGTCAGAAGTCTGAAGTGGGCCTCAGTGGGCTAACATCAAGTTGTTGGCAGTGTTGTATTTCTTTATGAAAGCTTCAGGGCAGAGTACATTTTCTTGTGTTTTCCAACTTTTAGAGTTTGCCAGCACTCTATGGCTTGTGGCTCCTTTCTGCCTTCAAAGCCAGCAGTGACCAGTTGGGTCTTTCTAATGATGCCATCTCATTCTGACTCTTCCACCTCTCTCTTCCCATTTTAGAGTTTTGTGATTATAGTGGGTCCACCAGTATGATCTTATTATAAGATCAACTAATTAGCAACCTTAATCCCATCTGTGACTTTAATGCCTTCTTGCCATGTAATATAATTTATTCATGGGTAGTGGGTATTGGAACCTGAACATTTCTGTGAGGCCATTCATTCTACCTACCACAAGATGGTTTCTAACTGATGGTGCCTTTAGGTGGGTTCTGGAAGCAAACAGTAAGCGTCTTTGGAGGAGGGTACATCCATCCTAGGCCTTGGAATTTTTAATCTTTTGAGGGCAGAAGCCAGTAAGTATGGAATGAGTAAGTGCACAAATAAAAAGGTAGGATGAGCAAGAACCATGAGATAGCAGAACACACTCATACACAATAAGATATTGGGATGATCAGATACTGATTTTTAAAATGGTCACGCTTACCATATTTAAAAAAATGACAGACCTAAATATTTGCTAGGAATGGGGAGCTATAAAAAACGTTAAATATTTGAAAAAGAACATAATAAAACTTATATAAATAAAATTATTAAACTAACAAGTCAGCAGATAAACTTCCACCTCTGACCATGAAGAAATAAGAGGGTTTGAATTTATCCTCTGGTGTAGACAGCTCGGAAACTGGAGTATATATTTAAAAGAAATTTGTTTCAGCATTGGAAAACAGGTAGCATAAGACTGTGGTCCCTAAGAAAAATGAAATTAATGATAGAGCTCTGTGATCACTCCACCGTTTTGCTTGGAGGTCATTTCCAGACTGTAGCACAGGCAAGATGATCCCGAAAAGAGCCCAGTGGTCTCACTGACTTGAGAAGACAGAGATCAGCATTCAGAGTATTTTAAGTGGTAGAATTTGTGGGGGCATAGTACCAGAAAAGTGGGAGCTACATAGAAAAAGAGCTCAAGAAACCAGTACATGTTACCCTTGAATCTTTGGAAACCAGTTAATGCATATGTAGGACGGACATCCACAAGAGCTAATAAATAACACTTTTAGGAAAGAATGATTACCAGTGAACTGTAATCTGAACAATTGCTAGAATTCACACACGGCTGGGAGTCATTCAGGTTCCCACCAATCAGAGTAAGAGCAATCATGGAATACAGAGTTACTCAGTGGAGATCCATGAAAGCTAAACATAATGTGGGAAGACTTTTGTGCTTTCGTTCTAGAAACCTTTTTTAAAAAGTCCCAAAATGATCTTCAAGTATTTTAACTTTTTGAGTAAGCAAAGTATGACACTCTTTAAAAGAAAAAAAAATCCAGGACTCACAATGTAAAATTCATAATGTCTGGCATCCACATAAAATTACTAAATGTGCAAAAACAGGAAAATGTATCTCATCAGGAGAAATATCAGTTAATAGAATTAAACTAGAAATAATAGATTATGAAATTAGCAGATAAGGATGTTAAAACTGCTATTAAAATTTGCTCATTGTACTCAAGGACCAAGGGATAACATAAACATAATGAAGAGGGAAATGGAGAATGTAAAAAGGAAACAAATGATTCAACAAATGGTGCTGGATCAAATAGATGTCAATATAGAACAAAAGAACATCAAACCTATCACATCATTCACAAAGAATAATCAAAATGGACTGTAGACCTAAATGTAAAACTTCAGTCTCTAAAACTTTTAAGAGAAAAGCTTTGCAGCCCTGTAGCAGCACTAAAAATCTAGAGAGGGATAGCTAATAAACTAATGGTGGCAATAAAATAGAAAATTAAAAATTCTTATTTAACCTAAAAGGATATTGTTGGAGGTGAGAATGGGAGGAAGGAATACATAATAGATGTGATGGATAGAAAACAGGTTGAACAAGATGGTAGATATAAACCCAGCTATATCGATAATTACATTAAATGTTAATGGTCTAAACATTTCAATTAAAAAGTAGAGATTTACAAACTGGATAAAAATGGAAGATTCAACTGTGTGTTGTCCACAAGAAACTCAATGTAAGTATAAAGACATAGGTTAAAAGAGGATGGAAAAAGATAACAAAAATGCCAATCATAAGAAAGTTGGTGTGGCTGGTACATCAGACACAGTAGACTTCAAGGAACAGGGCTTTAGAACAGGGTAAAGATGAACATTTTTTTAATGATGAGATCAATTCACAAAGGAGACCTAATAAAAAATATATGCACCTAATACCAGAACTTCAAAATACATGAAGCAAAAGTTGACAGAACTTAAAGGAGAAAGATCTATAGAAATGTAGAATACTTAAAAAAGCAAAGGATTATAGAAGACTTAAAGAACACTATTAGTCAAGTAGGTCTAACAGACATTTATGGTACAATCTTCCCAGTAGCTGCGGACACACATTCTTTTCAAGTGCACGTGGAATATTCACTAACATACATCATATGCTACTTGTAAATAAAAATCTCAGTAAATTTAAAATGATTGTAATCTTACAAAACATGCTTTATGATTGCAGGGATTCAGTCATATTTAGTAACAAAGATTTCTGGAAAATGACCAAATATTTGGAAATTAAACAACACATATATAGCCTATGTGTAAGAGAAGACATCATAAAGGAAATTGCAAACATTTTGAACTGAATGAAAATGGAAAGACAGTTTATCAGAATTTATGAGATGGAGCTAAAGTGAATATACAGAAACTTATTAGAGTTTAGTGTTTTTATTAGAAAAGGACAATGGACAAAATCAGTGATCTAAGCTTCCACCTGGAAAACGTAGAAAAATAAGTGCAAGTGAAATGAAAAATAATTAGAAGGAAGAATGTAATGAAGGTAGGTTAGAGATCAAAATCACAGAAATGGACAATTAAAATCATTGAAACCATAAGTGGTATTTTGAAAAGATCAATAAAACTGCTAAAATTTTGGCTGGACTGAGCATTAAAAAAGGAGAGGAGATACTTAAACCAGTATTGGGAATGAAAGGGGGATATCACTACAGATTCTACAGACATCGAAGGGTAATAAAATCTTTCAAACAACTTTATGCACATAAATACTATAACTTATATGAATGGCCAAAAGTGACTCAGTTAAGAATTAGATAATCTGAATATTTTATATTGATTTAAAAAACTCAATTCATAATTTAAAACATTACCATAGGGGCGCCTGGGTGGCTTAGTCGTTAAGTGTCTGCCTTCGGCTCAGGTCATGATCCCAGGGTCCTGGGATCAAGCCCGCATCGGGCTCCCTGCTCAGCGGGAAGCCTGCTTCTCCTTCTCTCACTCCCCCTGCTTGTGTTCCCTCTCTCTCTGTGTCTCTCTCTGTCAAATAAATAAATAAAATCTTTAAAAAACAAAAAAAATTAAATTAAATTAAAAAAATAAAACATTACCATAAAGAACACTCCAGGTCTGGTTTATAGTTAATAAATATTAAGACACACAAACTCAGAAAATAGAGAAGAAAAGCTTACTTCTCAATTTGCTTTATGAGGCCAGCATTACCCTGTTAAAATAACAAAATAGACGTTTCAATAGAAAGGATGCTAACAGTCATTAGTCATCAAGGAATTGCAAATTACAACCACTATGAGATACCCAATCATATTCATCGAGTGCTAAAGTTAAAAAGATTGACAGTATTGGGGCGCCTGGGTGGCTCAGTCCTTAAGTGTCTGCCTTCGGCTCAGGTCATGATCCCAGGGTCCTAGGATCGAGCCCCATGTCTGGTCTGGCTCCCTGCTCAGCAGGAAGCCTGCTTCTCCCTCTCCCATTCCCCCTGCTTGTGTTCCTTCTCTTGCTGTGTCTCTCTCTGTCAAATAAATAAATAAATCTTAAAAAAAAAAAAGATTGACGGTATTATGTGTTGATGAGTCTCTGGTGCAACTGGATCTCTTGCATATTACTGGTGGGAATGTAAAAGACTACAGACATTTTGCAAAACAACTCTTAAAATTTTAACAACAAACCAAAACAACTCTACCACTAAACCCAGCAATAGCTCTCTTAGATATTTATTAAAGAGAAGTGATAACATATTTATAAAGACTTATTTATACATGCATGTACATATCAGCTTTATTTATAATATCCACACATTCTAAACAACCCAAATGTCCATGAACATGAGAATTGATAAACAATTTGTCATATATCCATATAAGGGAATACATCTCCACAATTAAAAGGAAAGTACTACTGATACGTGTAACAATATGAATGAATCTTAGACAGTTTGCTGGTTAAAGAAGTGAGACACAAAAGAGTATATGTTTTGTGATTCCATTTAGATGCAGCTCTAGAAAAGACAAGTCTAGTTTATAATGACAGAAAGTGAGTGTTTCTTAGGGCTTTGGGTTGTCAGGCAATTTACACAATTTACTGTGTTCTTGATTAAGTGAAAGTATACATTTGTCAAAACTTACTGAACTTTATCCTTAAAGTGGACACATGGTATTGTATGAAAATTATATCTCTTTAAAGTTGATTTTTTAAAAAAAATCAGAGGGTGACGGGATGCCTGGGTGGCTCAGTTAAGTGTCTGCCTTCGGCTCAGGTCATGATCCCAGGGTCTTGGGATCAAGTGCTGCATTGGGCTTCCTGCTCAGCTGGGAACCTGCTTCTCCCTCTGCCTGCTGTTCCCCCTGCTTGTGCTTGCTCGCTGTGTCTCTGACAAATGAATAAATAAAATCTTTTTTTTTTTTAAAGATTTTATTTATTTGAGAGAGAGAGAATGAGAGAGAGCAAGTACATGAGAGGGGGGAGGGTCAGAGGGAGAAGCAGACTCCCTGCCGAGCAGGGAGCCCGATGCGGGACTCGATCCAGGGACTCCAGGATCATGACCTGAGCCGAAGGCAGTCGCTTAACCAACTGAGCCACCCAGGCGCCCTGAATAAATAAAATCTTAAAAAAAAAAAATCAGAGATGTGTTTGTCAGCTGATTGTATGATAAAGGGAATTTGTAAAATGGAATATATATACAGTAGAAGAAATTAACCAGAATGCAGTTAAGTGAAAGAGATGTAAAATACAGAAGAGAGTAACATAAAGTATATAGTGAGGGCAACTTAGACACTTTTTTTCAGAGTCTTACAAAGGGTGTTATCATCAACAGATGCTCACTAAAGGAATTACTTTACACAGAAGGGAAGTAATCCAAGGTGGATACTCTGAGATATAATAAGTAATGAAGAGCAAAGACAGTGGTAAATATATGTCTAAACATAATAGAATATAATGCTTAGTAAAGTACACAGAACAGTAGCATAAATAGGAAACCTCTGCAATGGTGGGTAAAGATGTTGATTAACTTTAGACTTACATCCTAATTTTACGGCTAACCTCAGAAAGCATAGAAGTAAAAGATAATTTTCATACTGATAGGGAAGAACAAATGGAATGAAAAATAGTCAATTCCAAAATTTGCAAGAAAGGAGAGAAATAGAACCATAGAACCTTGATACAAATAGGACAAAAGTAGATAAAAAATTTAAACCCAAATATAGGGAAGCCTGGCTGGCTCAGTCGGTTACGTGCCTACCTTTGGCTCAGGTCATGATTCCAGGGTCCTGGGATCAAGTCTGGCACTGGGCTCCCTGCTCAACGGGGAGCCTGCTTCTCCCTCTGCCTGCCACTCCCCCTCCTTGTGCGCATGTTCTCTCTGACAAATAAATAAAAATCTTAAAAAAAAAATAAACCCAAATTTATTGGTAACTCTTTTAAATTTAAATTATTAAATTCTCACAAAATGTCAAGAGTGTTATTTTTTTGTCAGTGTTTTTAAAAGATATCCCATATTAACAATACAGAAAGATTGTAAAGAAATAATTGGAAAAGACATATCATAGAAACAATAACAAAAAATATTTTATAGCTGTATAATATTAGGCCATATAGTCTAAGGCAAAAATCATTGCTAGAAATAAAATAGGTCACTTCATAATTGGATAAAGTTCTATTCACCAGCAAGCTATAACAGTTATAAAATTATAAAGAATAATACAGCCTTGAAAATATATAAAGCAGAAGTTCAAAGAAATAGAGAAAGTCACAATTTTATGAAAGATTTTAGTTACTTTTCTCAACAATCGGTAGAAGAGACGTAAAATAACAAAACTGAATAAGGATAATTTAAAGAGCACAGGTAACATGTTAATCTAACGAACAAATATAGAATGCTGTATTCAGTTTTAGAGTGCATGTTCTTTTCAGGTATATGCAGAGAATTTTCAGAAGTTGTGTATATCAACCGTAAAAACAGTCTCAGGAAATTTCAAAGGCTTGAAGTTATATGGGGCATTTTCTTCAGGTAAATTTAAAAATATGCTTCCAAAAACCATGAATCCCAAAAGGAGTCATAATGGAGATTGGGAAATATTTTAACCAAATGATGAGAAAATATTATGTATCAAAAGTTGTGGAATGTCGCTTAAAGGAATACTTAGATGGAAATTGATAGCTTTAAATACATAAATTAGGAAAGAAGAACAGCTGAAAGTTAATGAGATAAACATCCATTTCAAAAAGGAAAAATAAGATAGTAGGAAGGGAAAAATGAAGGGGGAGAAATCGGAGGGGGAGACGAACCATAAGAGATTATGGACTCTGAGAAACAAACTGAGGGTTCTACAGGGGAGGGGGTGGGGGGATGGGTTAGCCTGGTGATGGGTATTAAAGAGGGCACATATTGAATGGAGCACTGGATGTTATACGCAAACAATGAATCATGGAACACTACATCAAAAACTAATGATGTTATGTATGGTGATTAACATAATAAAATAAAATTAAAAAAAAAAAGGAAAAATAAGAGCCGGATAAACTAAAAATAGAGGACATGAAATAAAAACAGAAGCACAAATTAATGGATAAGGAAACATGCATACGAAACAAGACCAAGGAATCAAAAAGATTCTTTTTAAATTAAAAAAATTGAGAAACTTTTAATGAGCTTTACTGAGAAAGAAGAGAAAGCATAAATAACCAAAGTAAGGAATGAAAAGCGAAGAGGACACGACTGCTGATGCTGTTGACGTTAGATAGATAAAAGCATACAATGAAACATTTGATGCAAATAAATTGAGAAATATAGTTGAAATTGACAGCTAACATAAGAAATAGAATACCTGAGTAGTCCTATGACAGTTAAATAAATTGGATTGGTAATAAGCCTGTTTAGAAAGACTTTATTTCCAGGTGTCATCCCTGGCATATTTCTGCCAAATATTCAAGCAAGACATCTACATTTTTTCATTTTTCCCAGGTGGTAAAGAAAAAGAACATTACCATTCATTTTATGAGGGTAGCACAACATTAATATCAGAACTTGGTAAGTACAAAAGAAATTTATAGACCAGTTTCGATGGTGACCATAGATGCAGAAATTTTGAAGGAACTGTAGGACAGGAAACCCACAAAAATACCTCATGATAATGTTGGCTTTTCCTAGGAATGGGAAAAGGTTGGCTTAACATATATTAAGAGATAAAAAATGACACAATTATCTCAATAGATGAAAAATAAAATTCATCATCTGTTGACGGCTAGATGTAGAAGGAACTCCCTGAATGTGATAAGTAGTGTTTATTTTATTTTTTAGAAAGATTTATTTTATTTTAAAGATTTTATTTATTTGACAGAGAGAGACACAGTGAGAGAGAAAGATCACAAGCGGGGAGTGGGAGAGGGAGAAGCAGGCTCCCCGCTGAGCAGGGAGCCTGATGCGGGGCTCGATCCCAGGACTCTGGGATCATGACCTGAATCACCCAGGCACCCCAAGATTTGTTTATTTTAGAAGGGGAGAGGGCATGCACGTGCATACACACATGTGTGCACATGCAAGTGGGGGAGGGGCAGAGGGTGGGGGGGAGAGAGAGAGAATCTCCAACAGATTCCCCGCTGAGCACGGACCCCAACATGGGGCTCAATCCCACATCCATGAGATTATGCCCTGAGCTGAAATCAAGAGTTTAACCAACCAACTGAGCCACCCAGATTTCCCAGGTGGTTTATTTTAAAAGTACATTTAATGATGAAACTTTGAATGCTTTCCCATTTAGATTGGGCATAAGTAGTTAAGCTTAAAAATAAAACTGCCAGTTATTTTATCAGCAAAAGATGGATTTATTCAGTAATAGCAGAAAATTGCCATCCTGGACAAGCAAGATATGGCAAAACCATAGGCAAGTCCCCTGAACAGGTTTATTTAAAGAGAAAAGGAGGGAAGTTGGGTGGGCTCTTATACTAGGAGTTCAGAGTAGAGTGGCCTTTCATTAGCAGAACTGTGACAGTCTCTCATTGGTTGAACTGCTGCCAGGGGAGGAGGAAACCCTTTTTTCCTCCCTCTGGGACAGTCAAGTAGTATCCACATGCAAGATCCCTCTCTTTCTTTGAGTCTGCAGTTGACAACCAGTGGTAAGATGTGAGAGCTCCCCCTGCTGGCCTCCTGACTCCAAAAATGAGATTTCCTTTTATTAATTTTCACAAAGTCAAGGATGTCTGCTATCATCACTAATTTTCAGCATCATAATAATGGAAGTCCTAGCCAAGGCAGTAAGGTAAGAACAGGAAAAAAGAAAGCAGTAAGGATTGGAAAGGAAAAAACAAAACTACTATTATTTATAGATGTTGTATTTGTGTACATAGAGTATCCAGATGAATTATTATAATTAGAGAATTTAGCAATGTTGCTAGATACAGAGTCAATATACAAACACCAGTTATGTTTCTATCAACCTACAAGAAACAAAACTTTTCAGTAGCACCAACACTATGTACTATGACTAAATCTTAATAGGATATACATAAGACCTTGGTCTTATCTAGGGAGGAGCCTAGAAGCCCAGTAGAACAAAAGTGTAAGTCCTTGTTTGCCTTCTTCATTTCAGACTTAAATCTAGGAAATGTGCAACACTTAAATTCAGTAGGCTTGTAAGGAGGGGGGGGCATGATATTTGTCCAATATAATACAGATAACATCTTAAAATAGTTGTTTACAGTATTTTTGGAGCACATTGATAAATAAAATATCTTAGAAATAAAGATTTGGGGTTCTTTCAGTCTGAGTCTTTACCTAATATGAAAGTCTTTTATATAGCATTCTTGAAAGCTCTCTCTGATGATGATTCATTCACTTTTCTGCCTGAAATTTCCACTCATAGGAACTAGTACTGAATCATTTCACAAAGATTTTATTAACTACATATTTACTAAGTACTATGATAACTACATTATTTTGTCAAATCTAAGTCATCATTAATTTTAAGTTGCATCATTTCTTCACATTTTACTAAGTGAAAAAATGTTGCCACTCTGGCTATATCACACCATTGATTTTAATATGCATATTGATTTCAAAGATGTTGAAATGTTTTTTAAAGCATTTTATGATTTATGAAACATTTCTGTAGAAGTATTTCCATTGTTTTACAATTTAGGAATACCACTGAAAAAAATCTACTTTACCTTTCATTTTTCATACCTATCATGCTTCCTTTTTTTTTTTTCCATCTTCCCTAATTTAAGCACTCTTAAATTCATTCCTTTTTTTGGTTTCCTTTTTTGCCATCCTGGTCATTTTTCTTGGGATGCTTTTTACTTTATCGGTAAGCTGCTTAAAATTGAATAAGATACAGGCTTCAAAAAGAAAACTGTAAAATATTAAAATCAGTATATCCAAAAGGTAGAATACTCTTTCAAATTCATGATTCTTGTTAACTTGACAAGATTTTTGGTGTTTTTTCCCTTAAAACAAGGTAGTCCATAGCCATGAACAAATTATTGTGTTCTAATTTTTATAAGTATGTAGGTTTAAATTTTGTACATCATACTTTTCACAGCAAGATTTTCTCCCCAATGATACTCATTTACTCATTCTTGTAACTGAGGTTAAAGATGCTACTTTGTTTTATGTTAACATTTTTTGTTACAGACATAAACTGGAATGTAATACGTCTTTTTTCATTCTTCTCCTCTACAAAATTATTACCAAAAAAATCTGCCTATAATATTTCAACCTTGGAATATTTCTAAATAACAAAGATGTTTACTTGTTTTAGTAGTGAATATTTACATTTGAATATTTTAAATTCTTCACAATCATGTAATTTCTGATAGTCATTGTATGATTGTTTACTGTTTTGTGTATTGCCTAGTTCAGCTTAATTCACCTAAAGGAAAAATGACGCCTCATAGTTAGTTAAATTTATAATTTTCTAATTCATTTGGAATTATGGTTTTTGATTATTGTGAAATTTAACTTTTCCAGTAGGTTATATACTTTTCTCTCTTTTACAACACAGGTTTTGAGAGTATTTTAGAAGGGCTTTATGGACCACGGCTACGAAGAGACCTCAGCTTATTTGAAGGTAATGCTTTTTAAGTTTTATTTTAAAATTGTGACTTTCTGTCCCATTTAACAAAGAAAAATGGTTGTTCTGTGCTAACTTTACATTAAACATGAATTTGTGGTCTTGTTTAATTAGTATTTTTAAATAAAGTGATCTAAATATTGTTTTTGTTATTATATAACGTTATCATAATCTTTAGTACACTGACCAAAATGGAAAGTGAAGCTTGTTTTTTGCTTAATGGTGAAATTTAATTTTTATTGTAACGTACCCTTGCTTATTCTTTTTTTTTTTTTTTTTAAAGATTTTATTTATTTATTTGACAGAAAGAGAGCACAGATAGGCAGAGTGGCAGGCAGAGGGAGAGGGAGAAGCAGGCTCCCCACTGAGCAGGAAGCCTGACGCAGGGCTCAGTCCCCGGGGATCATGACCTGAGCCAAAGGCAGACACTTAACTGACTGAGCCACCCAGGTGCCCCAACCCTTGCTTATTCTTAAAGAGGATTTCAAAGGGTTCAATTAAGTAAATATTTCCTGTTGCTCATGAAACAGGTAGCCTGGAAATCAGATTGTCGCTCTGAGAAATCCCACCATGTGTGTTAAGAGTTTTATATTTATGTATAATGCTGTTTGTTATTTATTAGCCACTTCTTTCAAATGCTGTAGCATAAATCCTAGTGGAAGATTTTGATTTGTGATATGATTGCTGTGATACCATAGTTTAGTTGTTTTATTGCTTGCTTGGAAATGTAGAGCAGTAGGAGAACGATTTTGTAGACCTCTGAAATTTTATAGTACAGTTTATTCACAAAATAGGTAACGCTGGTATAGATTTTCTACTTCAATTTTGATTGAATTATTTCTGAATCTTGTATCTGGTCTGTTTTATGTCCACTTTTACCTTCTATTCTACTATGGTACCTTCCATTCTACCAAGACCGAAGACATCTCTAAAGGTGCTTCTCTCTTCTGTGTAAATAAGTCTGTTGAGGTGAGGGAATGGAGGGAATGATGGTGGAGTAGTCAAAAGTTTTCTGCCCATTCTTCATTAATGTTGAGCAGAATAATTGAGTTAGGAATCATAGATCTGAAAGTATCTATGAAAGATCATTTGTCCCAACCACCTGTCTTCACTGAGATGAATTGATATCCATGTAAAACATGACTTTAAGAATGGAGACTCCAAAATGTGCTTGTTCTAGTGTTTTATCATTCTTCTGGCTAAGATCATTCTTTTAATTTCTCTTAACTTTAATCATTTCTCATCTTATCATAATTCAACACTGAATTATTTTTACCTGATATATTTTTTAGCAATTCTAATTGTAGTTTCACATATTTTTCTGAGCTTACAAATGAACAAAGGAAAAATCTAAAAAAACAAGAATTTAACCTAAGCCTGACATTTCTTCAGCCTTCCTTTCTTAACCTGCTGTCCTCATTCATGTCAGAAGTCAGCATTATACTTAATTGCCTTCTGACAACCCAAATTACAGCTTGTGACTCAGCCTGTTGCTTCCCCCAATTTCATGTGTTTATTTATATAGTTGTATATATATGTATATATTTATGTTCCTTCAGAAATTGTTTATTATACAAAGGGCAGAATGTTCTAAGGAAATAAATGCTTTGTATTTTGTTTTTAGACTAGTATTTCTTTAGTATACAAGTTGTATGTTTATTTTAGGAAATTCAAGAATACAGATAAGCCAGAAAGAAAAAATTACCCCTACTCCCATGATCCATAGATAACTTTTAAACATTTTTATGTAAATATAAGATCTACATTTGTATTTGTTCTTTAATTATAGTAGTATATACTATATGCACAGTATGTGTAATTTCTGTGCCTGTTGTGTTCACTGGTATATCATTTGGGTATATTAAGTCTAGACCATCTTTCTTAATGGCTGCACAGTATTTCATTGTAGATCTATTTATAATTACTTACTTAATTTAATAACCCATTGCTGTATATCTCATTCAGTTTATTTAAATTCAGATAGATCTTGTACTTTATGCCCTTTCAGTGCTTTTTTTTGGTGGGGGGAGTTAACAAAATTAGCTAAGCTTTGAAACTTGTGTATAGACACATATTCATTGCCTTAGTTTACCCCAAATATTCTTTCTCCAGGTTTCTTAGGTAAATTCTTCCTCCTCTTATTTCCTTTTTTGAATTAAAAAATTAATTAAATTGTAGCCTTAAGACTGGTGATATTAATTATTGCAATAAATCTGTATCTGTGCAAGGATGAAGACAGTCATACATTTTGAGGGAAATTAAATCAGTACTATCAAAAGCGTAGAGCCTCTTGAAAAGACACTATGCATTATAGACATCTCCATCTTCTTATCCTCTTATAAATAAGTGTGCTTTCTTTGTTGTTGCCATTGTTAAAAATGGTTTAATATTTAGATGCTGGGACTATAAGTATTTCTCACTATGCAAATCTATATGTAGGAATCAAATAGATTAGTGTATGTTTTTAGATGAATCATTGGAAATCTGAACCTTTGTTAACTCACTTTCCAAAACTCAGAAACCAAATATATTGGCTAGCAAAGGATTCTTGTATATTATTCTAAATTATTTTTTGTTATAAAATTAAAATACATAGTATTTTAATTTTATAATACATTAATTTAGATAGACTACATTGCATACCTACTGCTGTTTCTGTGGAAAATATATTCTAAATTTCATATTTGCTACCTTAAAAAATCAACTGTGGCACAGAGCATATTTTTAAGTTTAAGACTTTTGTATCATATACATTAATGTTTTGAGAGGTTTGTATTTTAATTCTTGAATTTGATTCAGAACCACCTCCAGATTGAATGGTTTGAAGGAAGCGTATGAGTGGTGCTAATTTTTGTTTTGTTGGAAACGAAACAGAAGCCCCTGTTTTCTATCTTCTTTGGTATGTTTTGTGACTTTCTCTCCTTTTGGGGAAAATATAACTATTATTTTGGCGGGGGATGGGGGGAGTCTCCAAAGAAGGTTTGAATGTCATAAACTTCAAACTTTTATGTATGCCCAGAAAAGTTCCTTATTACATTCTGTGCCTCTCTTCCTTCTCATCTCTCCAAAACTTATTTTTCCTGATGCCACAGCACTTTTAAGCAAAAATTCCCTCTTTTTTCCTACTTTAGTCAGTCCTTTCTCATGTCTTATTTGTGAGCTGGTTTCTTTCACCTGTGGGAATCATCTGATTTACTTGCCATGACTATGGATATTTACAAAAATTTGGAAAGAGTGTGGTCGACCTGTGTAAACTGATAGATCCAAAGGGGGAGATTATATCAGAGTTCTTCAAGCTATAGCATATGGGCCAAATCCAGCTTGTTTACTGTTTTTGAATGGCCTGTGGGCTAAGAAGAATTTTTACATTTTTAAATAGTTGAAAAAATAAAAAGATTAACATTTAGTGACATATGAAAATTACGTGAAGTTCAAATTTAATTGTTCAGTTAATAAGGTTTTATTGAAAACATCCCCTCTCATTTGTTGAAACATTGTCAATGACTGCTTTTTTTTACCACAACAGTAGAGTTGAATGATGTGGCAGGTTGTATGGCCTACAAAACCTAAAATACTTACTATAGAAAAAGGTTTGCTGACCCCTGAGTGTACCACTGACTGAAGTTTACTATTTTTGACTTAATATCTTTTTTTCAACTGTAAACACTATGATGATAGAGACAACAAAACTACTTTTTAATAAGATTTATTAGGTAAAACATTAAAAAATTTTTTTATATGAGTATAGTTGACACACAATGTTACATTGATTTCAGGTGTTGCAATATAGTGATTCAACTTCTCTACATGTTATGCTGTGCTCACCAAAAGTATAGTTGTCATCTGTCACCATACACTGCTATTACAACGTCATTAACTATATTCTCTATGCTGTGCCTTTATTCCTGTGACTTACTCATTCCATAACTGGAAGCCTGTTATCTCCTACTCCCCTTAGTCCATTTTGCCCATCCTCCCTACACCCTCCCCTTCCCTCTGGTAACCATCAGTTTATTCTGTGTATTTATAGGTCCAGTTCAGTTTTTAGTTTACTCATTTGATTTAGATTCCACATGAGTAAAATCATATGGTATCTGTCTTTCTCGGTCTGACTTATTTCAGTTACGGAATACTCGTGGGATCCATCCATGCTCTTGCAAATGTCACAGTCTCATCCTTTTTTTAAGGCTGTGTAATATTCCTATGAGAGAGAGACAGAGAGAGAGAGTGTGTGTGTGTGTGTTTAGTCTTACATCTTCCTTTTCCATTCATCTATTGATGGACACTGGATTGCTTCCTATATCTTGGTTATTGTAAATAATGCTGCAGTTAACGTAGGGGTGCATATATCTTTTTGAGTTAGTGTTTTTGTTTTCTTTGGGTAAATACCCAGTAGTGGAATTACTGGATCATACGGTATTTCTATTTTTAATTTTTTGAGGAACCTCCATACTGTTTTCCACACTGGTGTACCAATTTGTCTTCCTACTAACAGTGTACAAGAGTTTCTTTTTCTCCACATCCTCTCCAACTCTTGTTTTTCTTACCCTTTTTTTTCAAGTCTTTATTTAAATTCTTGTTAGTTAACATACAGTGTTTAGTTTCAGGTATAGAATTTAGTGATTTATCACTTACATACAACAACCAGTACTCATCACAAGTGCCCTCCTTAATACCCATCACTTACTTGCCTTTTTGATTTTAGCCATTCTGACAGATGAAAGGTGATATCTGATTGTGGTTTTGATTTGCATTTCCCTGATGATGAATGATGTTGAGGATATTTTCATGTGCCTTTTGGCTATCTGTATATCTTCTTTGAAAAAATGTCTATTTCGGTCCTCTGCTCATTTTTTAGTTGGTTGGGTTTTTTTTTTTTGGTATTGAGTTGAATAAGTTCTTTGTATATTTTGGATGTTAACCTCTTAACCTTTTATCGGGCATATTATTTACAAATATCTTTTCCCGTTCAGTAGGTTGTCTTTCTACTTTGTTGATGGTTTTCTTTGCTCTGCAGAAGCTTTTTATTTTGATGTAGTCCCAATAGTTTACTTTTGTTTCCTTTGCCCTAGGAGATATATCTAGAAAAATATTGCTACGACTAAGTCAGAGAAATTGCTGCTTATGTTCTCTTTTTAGGATTTTTATGGTTTCAGATCTCACATTTAGGTCTTCAATCCATTTTGAGTTTGTGTGTATAATCTGAGAAAGTGGTCCAGCTTCATCTTTTACAAGTAGCTGCCCAATTTTCCCAGCATTTATTGAAGACACTGTCTTTTCCCTATTGTGTATTCTTGCCTCTTTTGTTAGATGAACTATTTTGTCTGCTAATTTTGTGTCGGGAATTGTGATGAGGAGTGAGGAAAGAAAAATGAGTAAGCAGGATCTCTTCTAGGAATTCATGGCCTAGTATTAAGTCAGTAGTTTTCCAATATGGATTGATTATTTATTTTAAAACCAGAGAATCTAATACTGCTCTATTTTATAGTTATATAAATTATATTAGCTCTTATCAATGTGCACACAAAAACTTATCTGAGTGTATTCATCATGCTGCTTGTAATACCAAGATTAGAGAAACAGGCTAAATATCCAACAATAGGATATTTATTAAGTAAGTTATGTATCTGTTTGATGGACCATGCTTATTTATTAAAAATTATTTAGAAGTATATTTGAGCATAGGAAATATTTGTGACAAATAAGCATGTGTATAATATCCTAATTTTTAAAATAAATAGCATTTTTTAAAGCAGTTTAAATTTACAGAAAAAATCAAGAAGAAAGTACAAAGATTTCCTATATACCCTCCCCCCTCTAAGGTTTCTCTATATTAATATCTTCCATTACTGTTGTACATTTGTTAGAATTGTGGAGCCAATATTGATATATTTTATTACTTAAAGCCCCCATAGTTTACATTAGCTAAGTCTGTGGGTGTTGTACAGTAGTGTGCATTTTGGTGAATTCGTAGTCATATATCCACATTATAGTATTCTTTACAATAGTTTCACTGCCCTAAAAATCAGTAGGTTGCCTTTCTGCTTTGTTGATGGTTTCTTTTGCTCTGCAGAAGCTTTTTATTTTGATGTAGTCCCAATAGTTTTTTGCTTTTGTTTCCTTTGCCCTAGGAGATATACCTAGAAAAATATCGCTACCACTAATGTCAGATCCAGCTTTTTAGTTATTTCCCCTGTCTCCAACCCATGTCAAACACTGCTCTTTTTACTGTCTCTCTTGTTTTTTCTTCTTCATAATGTCATATAGTTGAAATCATACAGTATTTAGTTTTTTCAGACTCACTTCTTTCACTGAATAATATGCATGTAAGTTTCCTCTCTGTCTTTTCATGGCATCATAGCTCATTTCTTTTTATTACTGAATAATACTGCACTGGGTGGATGTAGCATAGTTTGCTTATCCATTGATCTACTTGAAAGGCATCTGGGTTGCTTCCAAGTTTTGGTAACTATTAATAAATCTGCTTTAAACATTTGTGTGCAAGGTTTTGTATAGATACAACTTTTCAACTCATTTGCCTAAATACCTAGGAGCACCATTGCTAGATAGTATGGAAAGATTCTGTTAAGCTTTGAAGAAACTGGAAGACTATCTTCAAAATTGGCCATACCATTTTGTGTTCTCACCAGCAATGAATTGAAGTTCCTTTTGATCTGCATCCACACCAGCATATGACGTTGTCCATGTTTCAGACTTAAGCCATTCTAGTAGGTGTGTAGTGGTAGCTCATCTTAATTTTCAGTTCTCTAATGGGATATGCTATTGAGCATCTTGTCATAAGCTTATTTGCTATCTGCATATCTTCTTGGGTGAGGTGTTTGGTCCGTTTTTGGTACTTGGATAATGATGATAGATAGTAATAATGATAGAATGAGGAAATACTTCTTTTTTTTTTTTTTTTAAAGAAACTATGTTTCTTTTTTTTTTTTATTTATTTGAGACAGAGAGAATGAGAGAGCCAGAGAGCACATGAGAGGGGGGAGGGTCAGAGGGAGAAGCAGGCTCCCCGCCGAGCAGGGAGCCCGACGCGGGACTCGATCCCAGGACTCCAGGATCATGACCTGAGCCGAAGGCAGTCGCTTAACCAACTGAGCCACCCAGGCGCCCAGAATGAGGAAATACTTCTGCTTTTGTTTTCTGGAACAGATTATAGCGAAACCATCTGGGTTGGAGCTTTCTGTTTTAGAAGGTTATTAATTGCTGATTTAATTTTTTAAAAGATTTTATTTGTCAGAGAGAGAAAGAGAGAGAGTGCACACAAGTAGGGGGAACCTCAGGCAGTGGGAGAAGCAGGCTCCCTGCTGAGCAAGGAGCCCAATGCAGGACTTGATCCCAGGACCCTGGGATCATGATCTGAGCCGAAGGCCGATGCTTAACCAGCTAAGCCACCCAGGCGTCCCTGATTTAATTTTTTTTAATAGACATAGTCCTATTGAGATGATTTATTATTTCTTATGTGAGATTTGGTAGATAGTGTCTTTCAAGGAATTTGTCCATTTCATCTGAAGTTACCAAATTTGTGGGCAACTAATATTATAATATTTTTATTATTTTTTTATTCATACAATCAACAGTGATGGCCCATCTTTAATATCTGATATTTTTTCTTTTTTTACTTGGTTAGGCTGGGTAAAGGTTTATCGATTTTATTGATATTTTCAAAGAATCAGCTAATGCTAATTTTTAAAAAGGCATAGAATATAAACTAGAAGGATATATTGCAAAATGTTAATCATTATCTCTGGATGATGGGATTACAAATAGTTTTTTTTTTCTCCTTTGTAGTTTTCAGTATAGTTAATACGTAGTTTTAAATGAAAAATTATTTTTCAGTAATATTGCCCACTGTTCAGTATCTTTCCTCAAAATCAACATAGTTATAACCACTTTTTCATGACCTTCATGAGAAATCTAGTTCAGTATTCTCTTTTTTCACTTTTCATTGGGCTTTGTCTTTGGGAACTTTAAATTTATTTCTTAGGGTGAAAGTGTACAAAGGAGAATAAAAATGTTCAAAAGAAGTACAATTATCTAAAAGAAAATGAAAGTAACACCTATTGAACTTGTTAGGTGTTCTGCATATGTTCTTATTTAATTTTTACTACAGCCTTAAGATGCAATCATTATCCTCATTTTAACAGATGAGGAAATTGAAGCCCAGAGAAAGTAACTTGCCAAAGGCCACATCTAGTATTTGGAAAGATATCTCAGTACCAAGGCTTTTTAATTTCAAAGTCTGTTATCTTTCCAAGACAGATTAGGTAAAATGATTGGAACCAGACTTTGACCACAAATATATATCCATGGTTAAAAGGTTGGTCTTTTGTTAGTCATTTACTATTAGTTTTCCTTTCTTTCCCCCCCCTTTTTTTTTAAGATTTTATTTATTCATTTGACAGAGAAAGCATAAGCAAGGGGAGTGGCAGGCGGAGGGAGAGAGGGAGAAGCAGGCTTCCCGCTGACCAGGGAGCCTGATGCGGGGCTCAATCCCAGGACCCTGGTCTCATGACCTGAGCTAAAGGCACTTAACAGACTGAACCACCCAGACACCCTACTATTAGTTTTCATTATGACATTGCCTTTCATTAATAAGAGTATTTCTGTAAGGTACATAATTTGATCCTTTTGAGCTTATACAACTTCACGTATTAAAATTGCAAAATGAGAGACCATGTATTTTAGGGATATCTGATTTATTATCATATTTTGTTTGAGAAATAAAATAAGTCTGTAGTATTTACTTAACTTTTATGACATGAAAAGATAACCTGGACAGAGAAATCTGGCCTAGAGTTGATTTTTCAAAATTTGTTTTCCAATAAATAAAATGATGTATCTCAGCATCATTTATTTGGACTCAAAATCAAAAGTTCTGTAGAAAGAATAGTTATTAAATATTGGTAAGTAAAGTTGTAGATTTTTTTACCCAGCAAAATTTAATGGCATTTATATAATTGTTGATTATTCATTGCCATTTATTTAACCTTATAGGCATTTATTTTAATTAACGTTTCCTTGAAGAACTTCTAAAATAACTAAAATAAATGGGATAATCTCAGCATGCCCAATTTTATCTTACAACTGGTAATTGTTTTAATTATTCCAAAGTTGTTGTTCCTTGATTCAACATATTTATCACTAAAACTTCATGAAACCTTACAGTGATTTTTCAAAAATACCTCTTTTCCAGGACTACCAGCTATTTTTAAAAAATTCTAATGCTAGATTCCTTTCATATCTTTTATTCATGAAGCCATAATAAAAAAAAAAGCAGTAAGATTTCCTTGATCTACCAAAATTGTTATGCTTAGCATATGAGTCAAGTTTTTGCACAGTAATACTGCCTAACAAATAGCTCTAAAATCTGTTGCATCTTATGGGTGATCTGATTCACTGGACCTCAGGGATCACTTCTGATGACTGCAGGTCCCAGTCTGAAGGAGTAATAGCTGTGTGGGGCAAATTCTTTTCACGTTGGATGGTTGAAACTCAAGAGAACTGGGGCAACTTGCCATACCTTTTAAAGCCTCAGCTTGGAATATATACGTCACTTTTCCCACATTCATTCTACTAATCAGAAAGCTCTGCCTTCCTAGTAAGAGACATTGCACAATTCCACATTCAAGAGTGTGAATGTATTATTCTAACTATAGTGACAGGCCAAAGGGTTGAAGAAAATTATAAACCTGCATAACTACAGTTCTGGGTTTTTAATTGTTTAGATTGCTTAAACTTTTTGATTTATCAGGTCATTTGCAAAAAAATGATTAGTTTTCTTAAACTGGTATATTAAAATTATCTGTCTTCTGCAAATTAACCGTTTTAAATACATTTGTGATTGTGCAGGATTTAAAAAATAATGACTGATGATCCTGCTTTTTTAGTAACTAGCCTTTGCATGGTGTTTTATAGTTTATAAAATATTTTCTCACTTTTTTCATTTGATCCACAAGTAAGTTAGGTGATGGGATCTTTATTTTATAGATATAGAAATTAAAACAAAAACTTTGTAACTTGACAAGGTTACAACGAGTAGATTCTACTCCAGATGGAGACTTTAAATCCAATTATCTTTCCATTACCCTATGCTGGGTCTCATGCTCCCATTTCCTACCATTTCTAAGTTTGGGTAATATTAGGACTATTTCTAGACCATTGCCAAAGCCAAAGGGAGCTGTCACTACACTTTTATACTCCAACAGATTACATTATCTTCTATTCTAACTTGTATATCTCAGTTGATGCAAGAATTTCTTGGGGGCTGATCCTAACTGGTACTTATTTATTACCATTCCAAAAAAGGTAAGCTTATTTTCTGTGTAGTTTAACATAAACATGTATTCAGCTTACTTATTTCAAAAGTATGAAAGAAAATAACTGTGGTATACCGGTGCTTTTCAAATTAGTACCTGTGTAACTGCCTCAGATGATAATTGTTTCATATATTAGAGGTTCTATATAGGAATTTATTTGGGAAAGGAAATTAAGGGGAGTTTTACTGCAAGGAGTAAGTTTGCAAAATCACTGTCTATACCAAGTATAGTTAGGTTGGCAGTGTTGTTATATTGTCATAAAATTTCTTCATCATAAAATGTTTGTTTTGCACAAACTTTCTAATACATTACTATAGTTGGATTATATGAAACATTCTTGTGGAAAAGAATTCATGTTTTGTGTTGAATAAAGGCTTATTTACCTGCCTTTTACTCGAACTCTTACAACAACACCTTTAAACAATACAATAAAAATCTGATTGGACTTCTTAGCTATGGATTTCTACTTTTTTTTTTTTTTTTTGGAACAGCATTTCATTTTCTCAAATCTGTGGGCTTTTCTGGTGCTCTACTCCATTTCTCTGTTTTATGTTGCTTTCATGATGTGTAAAATTTATTTTTCCCCATACCTCCTTGTTTTGATTTCTTTCATAGTGAAAATTAAAAATTAATGATAAATTGAATCTTTTAGGTTAGATGATACTTAAAACCCTATTGTTAGAAAAAATTTATAACCAGCTCATTGTTTTTGCTACTTTGTCCCATAATAGTGCAAAATTACTCTCCTTACAGCCTTCTCTGTTTATTTCTTTCTAGATGTCATCACTTTAATTTTAAAGTTAGGCCTTCTCGCCTTACTATTAGTAGTTAGTTTTTTTTATATGAGCCATTGCTGTGGAGAGTGGTAATTTTATTTGTTTGACTAAAGTTAGTGTATTTAATGAATATTTTTCCCTCTTTTAAAGACTGTGAACCAGAAGAGCTGACTGACTGGTCTATGGATGAAAAATGTTCATTTTGTAACCTACAGAGAGAAGCAGTCAGTGTAAGTTTTAGTGCTACGAAATTATTTCTAAACTAATCGCACAATTGTAACAATTTTTTTAACTTAATTTGTTCTGAAAATTGATGACTTACAGTGGAAATTTAAATACTTGATTTTGGTAATGAGAAGAATATTTTAAAGTCTTATGTTAGAAGTCTAACATTTAGCTTAACTTGCAGGTGAAATCACAAAACACTCATCTTTTTTGCTTATTTCACATTTCTTCCTTATAGCTCCCTGACTTTGAAGTTCAGTTTAGATCTGTTTTGTATTTAGGTAGACAGTGGTGAGCTTGGAGGCCTAGCTTGGTTTGAGACCACCCTATAGTCTGATTTCTTAGGAATCTATAGTTGGAGGATAATGTGGTACTACTTTTTAGCCTTTTACTCTCTTGAAGTCTTTTGGATATCAGAATTATTTCCTGGTAAATGATTAAATAGTGTCTACTATAAACGGCATAAACTAGACAAGCAGCATCTTCTTGTATGGCGGGAAGTCCTAATTCTTTACTATTGTGAGAAAGGCTGGGAAGAAATGAGAACTTGAAACCCTGTACCCGTTTTGGTCAGATTAGTGGGTAAACATACCTATTTTGTTGTTAAAACTCTCATTACTGGCATGCTATATAGTGAATTTATTCAGCAATGCATTTTATCCACACTTCCTCCCCCCTTTTTTTGGCTATAGTTTGCTAAGAAATAAAGCTAATTTGGTATCAGAGCTAAATTTCTTTTCTCCTCACTCCTGTCCCAAATTTTATGTTCTCTCTATATAATTTGTTAAATAGAACAAATGAGCATTTAGAGAATATTTTTTTTGCTATTTTTAATGAAATTGCATGTATAATTAAAACTGATTTTTTTATGTTGCTTTCTTATAATTTTAGGATTGTATACCATCTCTTGATTCTTCACAGTCAACACCAACGGAGGAACTATCATCTCAGGGCCAGTCCAACACTGAAAAGATTGAATGCCAAGCAGAAAATTACCTAAATGCACTCTTTCGAAAGAAAGGTAATATTGGTATACCTTGTCATTCAAAATTAGCAGTAGAGATCTAGAATGTTTGTATTTTTCTCACACACAAGTTTTTTTTTTTTTTTTTTAAAGATTTTTATTTATTTATTGAGAGAGAGAGCATGAGAGAGAGGAGGGTCAGAGAGAGAAGCAGACCCCCTGCCGAGCAGGGAGCCCGATGCGGGACTCGATCCAGGGACTCCAGGATCATGACCTGAGCCGAAGGCAGTCGCTTAACCAACTGAGCCACCCAGGCGCCCACAAGTTTTTTTTTTTATGCCAGTCTTAATTCCATTTTTTATTATTTTTTTTTATCTTTAGTTTTTCTTCATATTTTTAGGGACATTAGGATTCTCAGTTATTGTAGTGCTAGTCTTCTATTGGCCATTCCTTTTCACCCCTCTTTTCTCAGATCTCTCCCTGACTTTATCAGACATTTTCCTCATCTACTATAGGCAGACAGGAAATTTTTTTTTTATGCTTCTGGTCTTCCTTATTTTGTTGCTGTTCTCAAGACTTCAAAAGTTCTTTCATGTTCAGTAAGTGATAGATATACTACAAAGCTGTCTTTAGAAATGTAACAGTTAAATCATTTATCAGCCAGGTTAGAGTATATTTGCTGGCTTGGGGTTTCAGTGTTTCTTTGGTAGCTTGAGTATGCTTACTTAACATTAAATGTCAAATGTTCTTTTTTGCTTCCTGTCTGTCTAAACTATTTAAACCAAATGAGGCTTGTTTCACTTGTTCCCTTAACTTGATACACATGTATCAGAGAGAAGTAGTTTTTTATATCTTAGTTACTTGAGAAAAATTTAGAAATATAGAACCTTCCATTTTTTATTCTTGGCAATTTCTGCAGTAGTAGAGTGTCTTAATTTTTACCACATAGGCCCTTGGAGTGAGTCATGGTATAAGGGGAATGCAGGTTGGGAGGAGTTATCATTCTGCCTCCCACTTTCCAGAGATCAAGAAAAACATTACTGTATTTCATCTAGGTGTTGACTCTGCTTTACTCCTCTTTGAAATTAGGTTAATATCGGATATTTTTCTATTAAATTGATAACTTCCAGATTTTAACCAATAATGTTGAAAATAGTCATCATCTTTGAGCAAGGAGGCTTTTGTTTAGTCCTCAGTGTTATGAGTTCTTTTATATGTTGAAATATAAGAATCCTGTGATTAGAAGAATCATTACATTAAAAAAACTAAAGTTAAGGGGTACCTGGGGGGGCTCAGTCAGTAAGTGTCTGACTCTTGAGTTCAGCTCAGGTCATGATCTCAGGGTTATGAGACAGAGCCCCTTGTCAGGCTCCGCCAGAGCTCAGTAGGGAGTTGGCTTGAGATTCTCTCTCTCTCTGCCACTCCCCCCATGCATTGTGTGTTCTCTCTCTCTTTCTGTCTCTCAAATAAATCTTAAAAACAACAACAACAAAAAAAAACCCTAATGTTAAGAACTTTATTTTTTTTAAGTGTAGGAGACTGAAAATCTTTTCCTGTGTGTTACTGAAGTGCTTAATGTTGAGAAATTGGCATTTGTCTTGAAAAAACAAGTTCTTTTTTTTAGAATTTTTTTTAAAAGATAGACTTATTTGAGAGAGAGAGAAAGAGAATGCAAGTGGGGGGAAGGGCAGAGGGAGAGGAAAAGAGAGAATCTTAAACGGACGTCACATTCAGCACAGAGCCTGTTGTGGGGCTCAATCTCATGACCCTGAGATCATGACCTGAGACAAAGTCAAGAGTCGGATGCTTAACCAACTGAACCACCTAGGCATCCCTAGAAATTTTTTATCTGAACCAATATTAAAAATATTTTACATGCTTTCTTTAAGAACTTTATAACATTAATTTAGAAAATTTTGTTCTGCCAGTGTATTTACACTTATAAGAAGAATTATGTTATCAGACTTCTATCACTAAGAGAACTGGAAGAAACATCCACATTTATACATGCGCACAATAAGTTTCACTCACCTTAGAACTCATTACTCAGTCTCCTTTTCCTTGAGTGATTTGTAATGGTAGTAGCTAGAATTATCAATAATAATGACCTGTAATTTTTGATAGTATGGAGTAACCTGTGCTCCATTGCCCTATTAAGAGTAATCAGAAAACACTTGGTACTATTTCAGCTGATTCAAGCATCTGGGTCTTCAAGAGGTCTCCTACCAAAGGTTGGGTGAGTGTTCATGGATATTTAGTGACCTCTCCATTTGGGGATAATCTTGGTTTTCTTCAAGATCTTTGAAGGGTTGCAGAGTTTTTAAATGAAAGATTCTTACTAGTGTTTTTTGCTTTACTTCGGGGTCTTACCTTTGTTAATTCCTTTATTTGTAGTCCAACGTGATTCTCCAGATTTAATTAAACGTAAAGATTTTTCTACTCATTTACTTGGCTTTGTTTTGTTCCTTATTTTTAAATTTTCTTTGAATAAAATCATTTTAGATGTTTCCCAGTATGATCCAACTAGGATAAGGCCAGAAGGTAATAGCAGTATCTTTAAGTGATGATAACTCCTTCATTTGTTTAGATAATTCTGCTGTTAACTTTACATGGAAATAAAAGGCATAAACATATTTTTAAAAATAAACACTTCTGAGTCTTTGGAGTAACAACTAAAATATTGATCAAACATATTGTTGGTGGGGCGCCTGGATGGCTCAGACGTTAAGCGTCTGCCTTCGGCTCAGGTCATGATCCCAGAGTCCTGGGATCGAGTCCCACATCGGGCTCCCTGCTCGGCGGGAAGCCTGCTTCTCCCTCTCCCACTCTCCCTGCTTGTGTTCCCTCTCTCGCTGTGTCTCTCTCTGTCAAATAAATAAAATCTTAAAAAAAAACAAAAAAAACATATTGTTGGTGAAGCTTTTATTTGATTCCTGAAAATTTCCCAAATTCAGCCATTTTCAGGAATTCTGGATATTAATAACATTAGTGTTACTGATACTTACAGATACTGATCTTTTGCTCAGTTTGAGGAACATATGTATGTTAATCATCTTGCCAAAATATAAAGAAATCTCTTAATAGCTTTATTGTAGCTTATTATTTCTCCTCACTATGATTTTGGGAAGATGATAATGATAAATGTAAGCTGTTATTAAGAACCCACTACACAGGATAATGATGATTGAGGTCATCAGTTCTGATTGAGCACTAAGACCTTTTTATGCCCTAATCTCGTTTAATCCAAAAACAGTGTTAAGAGAGACAGGTACTGTTGTTATCATTTTAACAGGTAGAGACAATGAAACACAGAAAAGTTAAGTAATGTGTCTTTTAGTTCTGTTATGAACATTTGAGTCCTCAAGAAGTTAAAAAAAAAAAAAGTTGAAAAGTGTTCTATGTGAGAAGCACCTAGATTCTTTTATGTACTAAGTAGAAAAACCTTCCTATTCTCTACTAGCCACCTAGGATTAGAATTATTTTAATTGAATTAGGCAGACTAGAGAGGACCTATGAGAAATGCTGTATTTCTATACATTTCCATTCTTCCTTTAAATGAACTAGAAACAGTTTTAGTGATTAGTTTCCTTATAGAGTTTAATAATAGATTGCAGGAAACTTATATACTAAATACAGTTTGGCCAATCCCTTGTAATTAAAAGCTAGTCAAAAATACTTTTTCAGGGTTGAGTAAATAGAATGGGGGAGGGTGATATTTTAGTACAGAGCTGAACTTTTAACTAGTTTTGAATATTCCTGAGAAATTTTTCAGAATTGAATTCCTTCTAGAGGTTAACCCTAAAATTCTCTATAGAGTAGAATGAAAGCTCCATGGTAATAGGCACTTTGTTTTGTTAATTGTAGTATCCTCAGTATTTAGAAGTACTTGTCATATCTGTCTTCAGTAAATATTTCTTGACCATAAGAATGAGTACTAATAAACTGTTCAGGTATCTTCCAGTTTCTCTACATACTCTGGTATTAGTACTTGTTTTATTTGGAGAAAGAAATTAAATTAGCATGTACATATAGTTTACCTTTCCCTACTTTGTACTCAAGTTTATTACTGTGTATAGTTTGAATATCAGGCAGTTTGTTTTGAAGTGTGTAGAAACATAGGCTTATAGATATAAAATGCCTTTTCCAAAGTATCCCCATCATATGTAAACTAAATTATTTTGACTTTTAGCTTCACATTCTCTGATTACCTGAAGCAGTTTAAGTTACTGGTTTATGATTCAGGAAGATGTCTCATCTTTTATTTTTAAATTAAAGAAGGCTACTTGACTAAATTGGAAAGTTAGTATACACATAGTAGTTGAATGAATCATACTGCTAAATATATGATAAAATGAAATATTTCTTCATCAAAATATGTTTTTCCTGCTTTATCTTTTATCCCCACACACATTTAGCATTCATGTAATTCCTGATCTGTTTTTTTGTTTTCAAAGAGCTTTCCTTTTTTTTTTTAAAGATTTTATTTTATTTATTTATTTATTTATTTATTTATTTTAAAGATTTTATTTATTTATTTGAGAGAAAGAGAATGAGAGAGAGCACATGAGAGGGGGGAGGGTCAGAGGGAGAAGCAGACTCCCTGCCGAGCAGGAAGCCCGATGCAGGACTCGATCCAGGGACTCCAGGATCATGACCTGAGCCGAAGGCAGTAGCTTAACCAACTGAGCCACCCAGGCGCCCTAAAGATTTTATTTATTTTTTTGTCAGAGAGAGACAGAACACAAGCAGGGGGAGAGGCAGGCAGAGGGAGAAGCAGGCTCCCCGCCGAGCAAGGAGCCCGATGTGGGACTCGATCCCAGGACCCTGGGATCATGACCTGAGCCGAAGGCAGCCGCTTAACCGACTGAGCCACCCAGGCGTCCCTGTTTTCAAAGAGCTTTCCTGATGTATTTGATGCAGTTAGTTGAAAGCTGATATTAACCAACCCTTTCCCCTTAAATTAATTGGTAGCCATGTTTTATATAAAGTCATTCAACCTTTTCTGAACACAGATCCTTTTCCTTTTAAACTCTTAATTTTTAAGTTTTATTCTATATCAAGAAATAAATATTAATATGGCTCACTAACCATTTGGTTATGACTGATAGATAATAAAGCATTTGATTTTTTAGAAACAGGAGTGTTGATCTTTTAGATTGCTTTTCTATAAATGCAGGCATCCTTGAGTGACTATGTAGATTTGACCTGATTCATTCAAGCCCTGAGTGTTTCTTATACAAATGTGCCTTTATGAGACCGTTGTGGGTCACACATTGAATTTCTCTTATATGGGCTGCCTTTTGGAACTCTCAGGAAACTGTATATTAGTGCCATAAAATAAGTCACACACTATTATGGACCACATTCAAAGGTGTTGATGAAAAGATTTTTCTTGTTTTGTCATATACCTGGAAGCTATGAATGAAATTCTAAAAAAATACACTTAAAATTATAACTGGCTTTAAAAGATTTTTGCATTTCTGGTAAAATCACCTTTCTACTTGCAATACCATCCATAACAGGAGTTAGGGGCCAACTATCAGGTCACTCATTATCATCTAGATTTTTATCTCCTTTTATCTTTTTTATTCTTGAATTTGAGTCAGCTGTCCTTTTACAAGCACCCATATTTCTACTTTGTCTTCTGGAACTTGTGGTCTTTCATCAGCAAAATCTCCTATGTCCTGTCTTTTCTCTTTATGTTCCCTTTATTTTTATTTCTGTAACTCAGATCTACATACTCATAAAGGCTGCTTTTGTAGCCCTCTCCCTTTCTGTTTTTAATTCCTTGCTTTATGTAATATAGGGTGATACCATTAGCAGGTAACCTCTAATATCTTTATAGCTGCTTTCCCATCATTTATTCGCCCTTCTCAAAACCCTGAGCTTCTTTGAAGCATAGGACATGAAACTATTCCATCTACATTATCATGTTGTGGACCTCTACCAGCCTTTTCACTTTCTTCCTCCCAAATATTATTCCCATCACAGTTCTTAGTGACTTCAAATTGTGTGGCTGATACATTCAACACTCTGGCCTCTCAGTTATATGATTTCTTCATTTCCAATGATCTTTTCCTCCATTCTCCTCCAGCCATCATTATCCATGGTTATTCCTAGACTTTTGCCACCTCTCAAATCTAATCTCATCTGTCTCTTTCTCTGACTATAATTTTATTCCAATACTCTTCCCCCTCCCCCCCTTTTTTAACCTCATTGCAATTTCCAGTCTATTGATCACACCAATTTTCACTCTTCATTGTCTCCTGGACATGACTTAGGACTTCACTTCTCTCCTTACTCAGCTCAGATACTGTGCTTGATCACTGTGATCATCTTTCATATAAAATCTTGACTCTGTTGCCTCTGTCTTCCTTTGTCATATTTGCTTGTTAGAACCTTATCTGTGTCCAGTTCCTCATTTATTACACACTTGCCCTGGACCAGCTGAACTTGACTAGAGTAAAACACCCAATTATGCTGACCTTCTGAGTCTCATTTAGTCAATTTTTTCTCTTTCAGGTAGTTATTTTATATTTTTTTATCTCTCCAACAACTAAAAATCACCCTTTCCTTTTGTAGTACAATTAACCTTCTAACATATATAATTTACTTATTTCTTTTATTTATTGTTCATTGTCTTTTTTTTTCTGCTAGAAAACACCATGAGGGATTGGATTTTGTATTTTTGTTGACTAACATCTCAAGCATCTGACACACAGTAGGTAAACATTTAGTAAATATTTATCATCTATACTTTTACTGTCTTCACTTCTCAATTCTCCTTTTCTTTTCAACCCGTCCCAATTAGACTTTCTTTCTTACCGCTTCATTAATTGTTTTATCAATTTCATTGGTAAATCCATCTTGTACTATTCAAAGGGAAGTTACCAGTTCTTATCTTACTTAACCTTTCAGCATCATTTGATAGAGTTGATCACTTCCTTATTTTGATTTCTAGGAGATAATATGCTTTTAATTTTTTCCTCTTTTCTCACATATTGCTGCTTTCACATGCTCTTTGCTGGTTCTTCTTGACTTCTAAATGTTGAATAGCCTCAGGAGTTAGTCCTCAGCTGTCTTTTGCTATGGATATACCTTAACTTAGTTGATGGCCTCATTTTATCTTATGGCATTAATTATCGTATGTGTGCTGATGACACCTAAATATTATATCTAATCCTAACCTTTCCTCTAGTTTTACCCTCCTATATGTAACTGCCTACTTGATATACTCTTCATAAGAATATCTAATAGGCATCTCAGAATGACCTGTCTAAAACAGAACACTTGATTTTACTCCCCTAAAATCTTCCCCTGCCCCAGACTTTCCCATCTTAGTAAAATATATCATTCTTGACCCAGTTGGTCAGCTTCAAAAGCTAGGAGCCTTTCTTGATTTCTCAGGGTCCTTCATACCCACATGTAAGCTGTCATCAGGTTCATTGGCTGTGCCTTCAAAATCTACTCTAAGTCTGGCCATGTTTTGTCATTTCCATTTCTACCACCCTAATCTAAGACACGTCATCTCTGGCATACTACTAAAGAGTCTCCTGATTGGTGTCTCTGCTTCTACTTTTCCCTTCCCTACCAATTCATTTTTATACAGAGAAGGCAAATTGATGTATCTAGAGCCTAAACCATGGGGCACCTGGATGGCTCAGTCACTTAAGTGTCCGACTCTTGGTTTCAGCTCAGGTCATGATCTCAGGGTTGCGAGACTGAGCCCTGTGTTGGGCTCTGTGCTCTCAGTGGGGAGTCTGCTGAAGATTCTCTCTCTCTCTCCCTGTTTCTCTCCTTCCCTCTCTCTCCCTCTGCCTCTTCCCCTGCTCGCATGCTCTGTCTCTGTCTCTCGAATAAAGAAATCAATCTTAAGAACAAAGAAAGCCTAAACCAGATCATTAATTTCTCTGCCCAAAATCTTCCAATGACTTTGAATGTCACTTAGAATAAAATATATCAAGGACTCTAGTTGTGCCTCTTTTTTGATCACATTTTTTGTTGCTCATTCTTTTGCACACTCAGTGACTTTTTGCTTTTCTTCAAATGTGCTAACCTTGTTCCTATCTCAGGGTCTTCATACTTGCTATTACCTCCATCTAGAATCCTGTTTCCACAGTGAACATTGCCCACTCCTTCATATCACCAAACTCCTGGCTCTGACCATCCATGCCCTAACCATCTTATTTATGATAACTCATCTCAGTCATTCTCTTTTCAATTATTCTGCTTGTTTGTTTGTTTCTCCAGACTTTCTTTTAAAGTCTGTTATCTGCTACTTCTAGAATATAAGAACCAATAAAACGGGGATTTTGTCTGTTTTTGTATATCCCCACCCCCTAGAATAGTACCTGGTATAGTTAATGCTCAATAACTTAATGGAGTGCATGTAAATCATTTAGAAAAGGAATGTTTTAAAGATCAAAAGCAATGCTTTAAAATCATGATTGTCTATCCACAGTGTTTTAAAATGTGATTCACAGCCATAGTATGTAGACCTTTACAAAATTTTTAGTGAGCCCTTGTAGGTAATAAGCAAGTGCCAATATTCTAAGATGTTCTAGGAATCAGCCAAAAATACTAAAAATATAAGTGATTCTAAATTCCTTTCAGAGATGTTTAGTCATTGAATTATTCTTTCAGTGGTTTTGCACAATCCTAATAACGTTATGAGAACATGATTTAAATTTTGGAGAAGCAACGGTTTTTCCATTTATCCTTATATAATTCTTTAGGAGTTTGTCTAAATTATTTCTTTGTATGTTCTCCTTCAGTTGAGAAAATATAGTCTATTAGGTGAGAAGGAAGACCTAATTCTCAGAAGAGGTATAATTCTACTTGGGGTCCTATTTTTTGAATTACCATCTGTCCTTGGATAATATTTCTTCCCTTTGCTCTGTCTCCAGTATGTCAGATAATTAAACTAGCCTGTATCCAAATATATGTAGTAATCTTTGTGTGCTATTCAAAACACTTTATAACCAGAGTACTGAATAAGAAAAAGCACTATTATGTGGAAGTAACAGAAGAACCAATATGTGCTGTACAACTATTGAGGATTAACTCATTATTTTTTAAATCTTTTTATAATATTTTCCTGGTTTTCTTGAGTAACTCATAAACTCACCAACTGTGTCATCACCTGTATGTTCTTTTATAAAATACTACTAATTTAGTTCTTTTTTTTCCCCTGAGTATGACTTTTCCCAAAGCAAGACCAGCATGTTGGACTTTCTAAAACATATTTCTGGTCCATGATTAGGGAAGTTCATTTATTTAGCAAAGATCTACTAAGCTTTTTTCTACATGCCAGTACCATACCAATTAACAGAAGACCAAAAACATCCCAGTTGTCATGGACTTTTATATTCTAGTGAGGGAAAGCAAACAATAAACAAATTGTATTTGTGGTTGAATGTGCATGTGTGTGTACACATGCACACATACACACATACCTCTAACACACTTGCTGTGGCAATACTCCTGAACCATGCTGCTATATGGTATCTTAAAAACTCATAAGGCAGCTGAGCCATGTTATTCTATCATACACATGAATGCAGTATGCATGAACATGCATTTTTAAAAAGATACTGTTTTTTCATCATTTTATACCTAAACGCATAATCTAAATTGTTCATAAATTGAGTGGTAAATGTATTTATCACATGTTGAAGAGTGTCTTCTGTGTTTTTTATGTCTTTGACCAAAACTATTAAAAAAACAATAAGTATTTATAAGGAACTGAAAAGGTAAAAAAATTAAGACGCTATTTGCCTCCAGAGTTCAAAATATACTAAAATCAATACTCTTAGGGAATATGATAGAATATTTAAAATTGACAAAGATAAAAATCATTTTGTACAATCAAAATTATCCTTTAAAATCTCTTAAATAGCCAATGGGTACAGTATATACATCAATTAAGGTCTACAATCTCATGCATTATGTATTATGAATCACACATCTTTTTGAATATGAGAATCATGCTCTATTTGCAGAGATGCTTTGAAGTACAGGAGATGTGTAGAAACTAGAAGCTATTAAAAGAATAGTAAATTCATTTTCTCCATATACTGTAGTTTTATGAATGAAAAAATCTAGTGTAAAAACCACCTGAATTATAGGCCAGGCACTGAATCAGTCTATAATCTCTTAATGTTTTATAAAAGGTTGAAGTTCTGTCTTCTCATAATTTTGAATCTGATATTTTCAGTTTCTTATTCTCACATGAAGATCATTTTTAATTATAATTTTTTTAGAAATAGCACTTTATTAAACATGCTCTAACACATGGGCTTTCCTCTCTATCTCATTTAATATGATATGTAACTCTGTTTTAAAGAATTACCGTTCCCTGTGGTACTTTGGAACTCATTTTTTCTGAATTTCTCTTACTCACCAACATGCAAGGCGTCTAGGATTCTAACAGAGGGTTTTTTCAAATACCGTACTTGAAAATGTGATAAATTAGTTTATAAATTGCCATCTTATAAAGAAGATGTGGTGTATATATACAATGGAATATTGTGCAGCCATCAAAAAATGAAATCTTGCCATTTGTACTGACATGGATGGAACTGGAGGGTATTATGCTGAGTGAAATAAGTCAATCAGAGAAAGACAATTATCATATGATCTCAGTGATACATGGAATTTGAGAAATGGGGCAGAGGATCAAAGGGAAGAGAGGGAAAAATGAAACAAGACAAAACCAGAGAGGGAGACAAACCATAAGAGACTCTTAATTTCAGGAAACAAACTGAGGGTTGCTGAAGTGGAGGGGGGTGTGAGGGATGGGGTGGCTGGGTGATGGACATTGGGGAGGGTATGTGCTATGGTGAGTGCTGTGAATTGTGTAAGACTGATGAACCACAGACTGGTACCCCTGAAACAAGTAATACATTATTTGTATGTATTGACAAAATTTGCCATCTTGCCATTTTTAGCTTGCATATAATTTAAACTGTCAGTTACAGTTTACTATTTGCTCTTGGCTAGTTGTGCATTATATCCACAACATGATCAGACTGTTTTATAAGGTGTATTAATTAGTAATATTGATTTGCTAGTAATAATTAGCAGTTAACCCCTGCCTTTTTCCATATGGATTTATATTTTTATGGGCATGTGTGAGTTTTCCTACTTAAAATGTTTTTAGTGACGTCTTCTAAAATGTTTCTATCCTCAATAGAAGGAGCAAGGCATAAGCTTTACAACTGAACAGGTATAGATCCAAATCTGCCCCACCATATATTATGTGATTGTGACAAACTCCATACCCTTTTTGTGACTTATTTTTCTCATCTGCAGAAGAGGCACAATAATTATAGATATTTATACTCTGTTGTCTGTCCTCACCTACCAAAAACATAGTTTTGTTAAAATAGAAGATAATAGTTTAGATTTTAATGCTTTAGTTATTGATATGTATATTATGTGTTCACTAGTAGCTTCTGGTGGAAAAAAGACTGTGGGTTGTGGAGTCAAACCTGGATGTGTTGCTTGCATTTTTTTTTTTCCATTAAATTAGCTGTGATGTTGGGCAGGTTATTTAAGCTGGTAATACTGTATCATTGTGTGAAGATTAATATAATGTAATGAAACATTTTAACTTAGTGCCATATTTATAATGGGCATCCAGTGAAAAGTAACTCCATGGTGGATTGCACTAATTTTGTTGCTTTTGTTGTATGAGAAAACTAGGCACTGGCATCTAAATGACCTGCTCTAATCATACTAAGGCATAGTAGCTAAAAGGTCAGATTTTGGATTAGACCAAGAGTCTAGTCCTGGCTGAACTACTTATTCAGTCCTGTGTGACCTTGGGCAAACTTTTTAACCTCCTTAAGACTTGTTTCCATTTCTATAGAGTAGGAATAATTCTAATTATTTTAGAATTAATATTATACATTATATATAATTCTAATAATTCTAATGATTTTTTCAAGATGATTATTGCGATGCTTAAAAGAACTAATGATCCAAACTCACCAAATTGTATATATTAATTATTTGTGGTTTTTGTATATCAGTTATACCTCAATAAGTTGGGGAGGCAGAGATAATGTATGTAAAGACTCAATAATCCAAAACCACTGTTACTGTTACTTATTATCATTATCATCATCAGTTACTTGGAATGACACTAAATCAACAAAGGGAGATCACTGAGAGTTTTGTTGCCACATTGAATCTTCTAATTGTTTAGAGTATTGTCCTTAGGATTCTATGAATTAATAACTAACATCAAGTTAGAAGGTATCATACAGTCTCAAAATTGAGTAGTAATGCTTCAAAACTGTCAGCAGTAAATCTAGTACTCTTTGGATGCTCTGAGGGAGTAGAATTATCAGCGAAATAGGATACAAATGACAATGTTCTTTGTGTTTGTTTTGTACAAATAAAAAGTCACTTCTGTGCTTCAATTTCTTAGTTGATAAAATGGAAAACTTTTTGCTAAAGTACGTTGATATAGTTAGCCTATGTAGCATTCAGGAAGTGAAACAGTCTAAAGAAATATTTGAGGGGCTCCTGGTTGGCTCAGTTGGTTAAGCGTCTGCCTTCAGCTCAGGTCATGATCCCAGGAGATCCCAGGGTCCTGGGATCCAGCCCCACTGAGGGCTCAGCTTAGCAGGGAGCCTGCTTCTCCCTCTCCCTCTGCCTGCCACTCCCCCTGCTTGTGCTCTCTCTCTGTCAAATAAATATAATCTTTAAAAAAATTTTTTTGAAAAAATTATTTTACAGACATATTCACCAACCAACCTCCAATAGTCATGTGAGACACTTTGAGGGAAAATTTCATCATAAAAAATTTTCAAAGTTGGCCAAAAATATTAACTTAATAATAACGTGAAAATCTTGTATGAATATATTTGTGTAATGAAAGGACACATTTTCTAAAGCAAAATATAAATTATTTGGGGACTATTTATTATGTTAGATTGGTTTTTTACTTTAAGAATGGGTAATGGAGAGTATACTTTAACTAGAAATGTTAAAATGTGGGGCACCTGGGTGGCTCAGTCAGTTAAGCATCTGCCTTTGGCTCAGGTCATGATCCCAGGGTCCTGGGGTTGAGCCCCACAGGAGCCTGCTTCTTGAGAAACTTTCCCTCTGCCCCTCCTCCTGCCTGTGCTCTCTCTCTCTCTCCAATAAATAAATAAATCTTTTTAAAAAGATGTTAAAATGCTTTTATGTGTATTTAAGAAAATTTATTTTTAATTTAAGCCAGCAAGGTGTTAAAGTGGCTTGCTTTAGAGTTACTTCTGTTGTGAACGCACTAAATCAGGCTGCTAGTGTTTCTGATGAGCAACTGGAACCATGGTGCTAGCCAAATATGCTAGTGAGTCTGATCATATGCTCTAATTATCTGGTATTGTTTGAATTCCAAAGCCTTTTGGGTGTGGTATGCCATACTGGCTCTTGATTTACTTTGCATATACCTCATTCCTTCAGTTTAAAAAATTCTAGAGTTCTACAAAACCATCTGTGAGCCCATTAAATGCTAGCTTTTTTTTTCATGTGAGACTTTATCCATATTTTTCTAAAAAGCACACTCACGATACTGATTGAGGTTGTTTGTAAAAGAAACACTGTCTTTGGTGGAATAATGTTCAGTGCCTACCCAGACTAAAGTATGTTTATGTACCTCTGACATCATCATTTCTTGTAGTTTTGGAGTTCAGAGTTGTAGGCCTCGCATGTGTACAAGGTATAGAGAGAAAACTGGATCCTATTGACAAGTCTGTGGTTCTTCCTGTTACATCTATTTCTTTGACTTAATTCTTACTAACCCTGGAAATCTTTTAGACTATTAATAGAGGAGTGTTCCTTCATTATTGCTGAGTATTTTGGTAGAGTAAAAAAATACTTATCATCATGGAGCAGTGCTATAGAACAGAGCTTTCCAAAATCATTTGTGCATGAAGACAGTGGTTAAATAAGATGAGTCACTGGAGTACAGGAAGTCTATTTACATCGTTACACATTCTTAATAAAATAAGACTTCTGCAGTGAAGGGAACCAAGTCTCCTTGGAGAAGTGGTTACATCCATTGCTGGGATTGGGAAAATATAAAATGAGTTTGGAACATTTTGTGGTGCCAGAAAGTAAGGAAGTGCTCAGAAAAGGATAGGAATGTGTTGGGTAAGACATAGGAGCCAATGTAAAAGAGCTCCTAATGGCCAAAACTGGAACTATTTGAACAACAAAATAAATAACAGTGTAATTCATAGAAATTCAACAGACAACTTGACCAAGTGATCAAGAGTTAATATCACCAGTAATAAAACATATTAAGTCATTGGTGCACTGATATGATGCACTTAAAAAGGCACATTACTTCACAGTCGATTGCCAAAAATGCATAACTTGAAATTAATCATGAAAAAGCTTCATATGTATTAAGGAACATTCTCCAAATAACTGAACAGAACTACTCCAAAATGTCAGGATCATGAAAGACAAGGAAAGACTGGGGAACTTTCACTAGTTAGAGGAGACTAAGGAAATATGACACCTGAGTGCATTGTGAGATCCTGGATTGGATTCTGGAACAGAAAAAGAATGTTAGGGGGGCCTGGGTAGCTCAGTTGGTTAAGCGTCTGCCTTCGGCTCAGTTCATGATCCCAGGGTCCTGGGATCGAGCCCCGCATCAGGCTCCCTGCTCAGCGGGGAGTCTGCTTCTCCCTCTCCCTCTGCTTGCCGCTCTGCCTACTTGTGCTCACTCTCTCTCTCTCCCTGTCAAATAAATAAAATCTTTAAAAAAAAACAAAGAAAAAGTATGTTAGTGGGAAAACTAATGAATTCAAATAAAGTTTATGGTTTAGTTAATAGTATTATACCAATATTAACTTCTGGTATTGATAATTGGTTATATAGGATGTTAGTTAACATTAGGAAAAAGCCGATAGAAAAATATATAGGAACTTTACTGCTTTTGAAACTTTTTTGTAGTCTAAAATTACTTCAAAATTTAAAGTATTTTTTAAAACATAATAAAAACAAGTTAATATTTACTATCTTTGGTATATGGACTGACAATAGCACCCTTACTTGGGGTTTATATCAGAAGGCCCTTCTCATATAAGGGAGACCTAGTGTCCCGGGAGATGAGTTAAGAGTTCAGTTCCTCACACGAGGAATTGCTAATGGAGTCCTCATTCTTTGGTTTGCATTCTGAGTATTGTGATATATTGCAGTTTATATGGCCTAGTTAAATAGATATACATATTCTGCTATGTAGTTTTATCTGAATTAACTAAAAAATAGGTAAGTTGGCCTTAAAAGATTCTATCATTGATGAACCTTCCTCCAGGTATATGCTGTGCTTTGAGATGTTTGGCTCATAATAAGAATGTGACTGTATAATTTATAAATAATACACATATTTTAAAGGCACATTCTCAATTTTGTTAATTGGTGAGGTTAAATATTCAACAAAATTTGAAAACTTTGCTGTGAAGATATATTTTAGAGATTGATTATTTCTAAGTCCAGAATTGGTGACCTGACTTAATTGCTAAAAGATCTAATAGGGAAACTTGTAGTCACAGGGATGTTGGACTTTTGCATTAACAAGGCTAGGAGATTCATAAATATAGTGGTCAGTTCATGGCTTTAAAGAGGCAGAAACACAGGGAGCAGGATGAATAAGAAGGTGCAAAATGATTTAGGACTAAAAGATGATAACATGTCCATATCCTTTTTTAAGGAAAACTGTATAGATAAGTAGATACATTAAGCTGTGGTAGGCCATGACTTTTACTAAAACTAAAACCTCAACTGGGACGTATAACTGCAAGAGTTTCCTTTTATGATAATGGTGTAAATTCTTATGGTCACATGATTCTATTCTCCTTTCTCCCTACCCCCCCCCCCCCAAGCCCTAAAGTGTCATGAGAGAGATCCTATGGTTCTGTGTTCTCTATGTCCCTTTGACCTGGTGGATTCCTCATTCTACATGGACAATTGAGACCATTAAATCTGTGGAATAAGAAGAAGCTTCAGGAAGCCCATGTCCATTCTTCTGATTTTTGATTTTGTATTAATCCTTTGTAGTGCGTGTTTAGTAGGGACACAGTGAACAAACTGAAAGCAACATAAGCAATGTTTAAGTCTTCATTCTTTCCTGCCTTTGAGCCAACTAACTTGTAAGACTTCCAGAAAAAAAAATCATTTTTCTCTAATAATTTCCTTTAATGACTGTTCAGGAACCTTTTGTGTAAAGTGTGAGAGAGTAAAGGAATATTTTCTTATTCATATTTTTCCTTTAAATTTTTTTGATTTAAACTCAATTTAATTAACATATACTGTATTATTAGTTTCTTAGATAGAATTTAGTGATTCATCAGTTGCATAAAACACCAAGTGCTCTTTACATCATGTGTCCTCCTTAATGCCCATCGCCCATTTATACCCCATCCCCACACCTCCCTCCCCTCCAGTAACCCTCAGTTTGTTTCCTATAGTTAAGAGTCACTTATGGTTTGTCTCCCTCTCTGATTTCATCTTATTTTTCCTTCCCTCCCCCTATGTTCATCTGTTTTGTTTCTTAAATTCCACATTCTTATTTTTCTATGTCCTTTAAATTAAAGAAAAAATTAGCTTATTGCTGAATTGTTCATGCAGTCCTTACTCCCTTTAAAGAGTGAAGAGTCATTTATTTATTAAATTTATTGAATTACCTTGTGTGTGGTACTGTGGTAGATCACTGAATAGGTAAGTGAGTAAAATACAGTGTTTAGTCTCAAGGAGGACACTGGCATGTTATAGTAGGATAAGAGGAGATAAAACAGAGTAGTTCATGTGCTCTTGATTCATATGTCATCTTTAACCTCCTGTACTCTACTCAGGAATGTTAAAATTGAAGACCAACTGAGCCTTAGAGTGCTCTTCCAAGAAATATATGATCTCTGATTGCTAACACCTAGAGAACCAAAAATATGTATTCTTTCTCAGTGTCTCTTTTATTATCCTGAGCAAGTAAGTAATCATAGTTCTATTAGTCTTGATAACTGATTTTTAATAACTTTGCCTCTAACAAAAGTTTTCTCCAGTTAAAACATGGCTCTGTGCCTCTGTAGCTATCCCATTATTTTCTAGATAGTGTTTTAAAAATACTTTTTAATAGTAATTAATTTGCATTTTGTTTAGAGTCTCATTCCATTTAAAATGAAAAATAATAAAGTAAAAAAGCAACATTTGAGAGGGTCTTTTTTTTTTTTTTTTTAAAGTATTTATTTATTTATTTCAGAGAGAGAGAATGAGAGAGAGCACATGAGAGGGGGGAGGGGCAGAGGGAGAAGCAGACTCCCTGCCGAGCAGGGAGCCCGATGCGGGACTCGATCATGGGACTCCAGGATCATGACCTGAGCCGAAGGCAGTCGCTTAACCAACTGAGCCACCCAGGCGCCCCTTGAGAGGGTCTTTTATGACTCATATTGAGTAGACAAGAAAGAGCAATAATAGTTTTACTAGTTGAGTATTAAGCCTCACTCCTCAGCCTGATTTTCTCCTTGTTACTGAACATTAGATATCCCACATGATCTTGTCATGTCCAGAGTATAATGCATTCAAATCCTACTATAGGATTAAAAGATGGGAATATATTATATACTATATAGTATATACTATATAGTATATACTATAGTAGTCCTTATCAAACTTTACTGTTTTAGAATAGTTTTTACAACCTTATTTTGACGTCACTCTATTGTAAAGTATTAGATTTTCTTTGATAGGGAGTTGGCTTTATAATGCTTTTACTTTTCTAGTTGTTTCTGTTTGTTCCCAGGAATGCCCCAGCTCTACTAGATCTAAAAGCTTGTCTGGAGGGGCACCTGGCTGGCTCAGTCAGTAGAGCATGTGACTCTTAATTTGAGGTTGTGAGTTGGAGCCCTGCATTAAGCATAGAGATTACTTTAAAAAAAAAAAAAAAGTAAATAAATAAAAGCTTGTCTGGAGATGTTGGTATCTCTCTGGTATCCCACAGCAGAGAGTTCTACAGTGGGTATATTCTACATACATTTGTGCCGTAATTCCCCCACAGTAAGACTCTGGACAGTAACTTCTAAGCTCTGTTGAAGGTGGCTGTGGGAAGAATAAGGTATCATCTAAACAACTACTTTGTTAGGTCAGAGATTGGTACTACTTAATTGCAAGTGCCGTAGCTGCTGAGAGGCAGAAAAAACCAGCCAGATGCCCTCCATGAGAAGTGACTCAGCATTCCAAATGATTTCTAGTCAAATTTTTACTACAATACAGACTTTTTTTTTAATGTAGAGAAATATGAGCTGTAAGATAATGTACCTGGATTAACATGTCTGACCGCATCCCTATAAGAAGAAAATGGTTTACCTCTCCTGTTCAGTATCATAATAAATTGTTTCGAATCTCTAGGGTAGCAGTTAGGCCAGCTGAAAAGACTTATGCCATTACTATTCATCTGTTCTGACCCTGGCTTGCATAGCAGAACATATCAGTAGATTTTGGTAAGAAGTGGAATGAAGCAGGATGGGAGTGGAATGTCTGGTATGTAGAATGGTTATTGTATTGGCAGTCTGTGGTTATGGCGGTTTATGAAGTGATTCCTAATGGAGATACATATTTTAAAATCAGTTTAAATACAGTTGTGATTTATTTTACTGGAAATAACTCAGAAACCTTTGAATCTTTTCTGTCTTACTTTGCTTAACATACTGCTCTCTGATCTTTCTTATCCTGCTTCACAGTTGTAAGAAATGAAGCAGAAACAGTGGGTACAGGATTTTATCATGGCAGTTTAAAAATAGCATTTGCTCTTTTGCTGCTATAATTTCCATGATACTGTTTCATTGAGGTTTTATGTCTCTTTAATTTTACTTCCTAACTCAGGGGTTCTTAACCAGGGATCCTCCTTCAAAAGTTCATGGATAGGATTTCATGGGGAAAAAAAATGACATTTCTTTTCCTTTTTTTTTTTTTTTTTTTAAAGATTTTATTTATTTATTTGACAGAGAGAGAATGAGAGACAGAGAGCACGAGAGGGAAGAGGGCAGAGGGAGAAGCAGACCCCCTGCTGAGCAGGGAGCCCGATATGGGACTCGATCCCGGGACTCCAGGATCATGACCTGAGCCGAAGGCAGTCGCTTAACCAACTGAGCCACCCAGGCGCCCCGACATCTTTATTTTCACTAACCCCTACCTGAAATTTAATATTTCCTTCAGATATAAATATTGACAATAAACAACAGTAGTAGTAATGATACCTGTCCCAGCAATAAAAACCATAGCTGTTTTCTTATCATATCTTAAATTATTATTTACAGTTTTCACTACTTTGAAATTATGATAGATATTAAACTTACTACTACATCTTATATTTTAATGCATTAAGAAAAAAACACATACGTAGCAGTATCTCACTTTAAAAATTTTTTGACAGTTGTATTTCAATATAGTTGATTTCTTTTGTAATCCTATATATTTGTGCTTTTAAAACATGACTGTAAGATCCCATAGTTTTGACCACACTGCTGACTGAAGGAGTCCTCGTACAAAAAGGTTTAAGAATTCTGTCTACCTCTTTTACTATTTGATCTTCATGCTGTCCCCAGAATGTTATACCTTAAGGACCATGTCCTTATATAAATTTATATATACTTACATATATATATTTATGAACATACACCTATTCCTTTCAGCCCCCCTCCAGATTTCATCCCCTTTCCCAGCTTCAACATTTAACCTCTGTTTAGATGAGCCATAGCACCTCTGCAAATTCCATGCTATTTTCTAGATTTCTTCACATATATATTTTGGGAGGAATTTTAAGTTCAGTGAATCTAAACTAAGCTTATTTTCCTTTTTAAACCTTTTCCTCCTGTGTTCCCCAATTAATTAGTGCCATTGACACCTTCCCACTCGCTCAGAATTAAAGTGCAAGGATCATTTTTGACTCTTTGTTCTTTCTTACTACCTCCTCTGAAAGGGGTTATTAATAAGTAGCTAGGGATTATTAATAAGGCTGCTATGAACATTCTTACAATTTTTGGACATTTGTTTTATTTCTCTTGGGACGATCCATAGGAGTAGAATTGCTGGGTCATAATGTCAATGAATATTTCTAAATATATTGGAAACTGTTACACCGTTCTCCAAAATTAATCATTTTGCAGACTCATTAGAAATGTATGAGAATTTGGGGCACCTGGGTGGCTCAGTCGTTACGCGTCTGCCTTCGGCTCAAGTCATGATCCCAGGGTCCTGGGATCGAGCCCCGCATCGGGCTCCCTGCTCGGCGGGAAGCCTGCTTCTCCCTCTCCCTCTCCCCCGCTTGTGTTCCTGCTCTCGCTAACTCTCTCTCTTGTCAAATAAATAAATAAAATCTTTAAAAAAAAGAAATGTATGAGAATTCTAGTTAGTCCACATCCCTGTTAGAGCACAACTACTATTATTGGTCTTTGTTACTATTTAATGTAGTAGGTATGAAATGATATCTCATTTTGCTTTAAATTGCATTTCACTGATAACTATAATAATGTTGAGTGCCTATTCAAGTTCTTTTTTTTTTTTTTTTAAAGATTTTATTTATTTATTTGAGAGAGAGAGAGAATGAGAGAGAGCGAGTACATGAGAGGGGGGAGGGTCAGAGGGAGAAGCAGACTCCCTGCCGAGCAGGGAGCCCAATGCGGGACTCAATCCAGGGACTCCAGGATCATGACCTGAGCCGAAGGCAGTCGCTTAACCAACTGAGCCACCTAGGCGCCCTTGCCTATTCAAGTTCTTATAGGTGGTTTGTGTATCTTCTCCTTTAAAGGATCTGTTCAAGTCATTTGCCCCTTTTTCATAGGGTTGTTTGCTTTCTGTTATTGATTTGTACATATTTATTATAAATTCTGGATACAAGTCATTTATCAGAATGATCAGTCATCATTCATAATGTCTGAATAGTGCTTTAACCAAGTACCTTTTTATCTCCTAATTTGTTCAGCCTTGTGAGATTGAAGACATAGTTTTAATATCCTCCATGTGGGAGCTAAAGAAACTAGACAGATGGAACTAAGCTAAGACTAAGAAAACTAAAAAAATAAAAAGGGGATCTCTGAAAAGTTGAGAGAGGTTTAGCAACTTTCCTTTTTTGAGGTGGGCAAATTATCATGTTATTTTAAATGTTTTGTGTAACAAATTAAGCCTTAAACACATTTACAAAATGAAATAAAATTGTATTTACAAGGTCATTATTAGGTTTATAAAATGTATTAATTTGTTAATATACAATATTAATTTGTAATTTCCAGGAGTGGAAATTCGAAGTTGTAAGGTTAAAGCCTTTTTTATATCATATATAAACGCATAACCTCATTTGAAGATGATATTAAAATTCTACATGTGTAGCAAATTTGAAAATGTAAGGCCCAGGTCAGATAACTCTCCGGGCTACTTCCGTGCTTTAAATAAGACTAGACCAGACTTTGTTGGTCTTTATTACTCTAGTTCTTTTTCTTATTTGAGAAATATGTAGCTAGGCTTATCAATGGATAAATTGATAATTAATATAATGACTTAGAAGTTTCCTTTTTATATGTCTTAGCTGTGCCTTTTAATTGTGTGGGCAAGAGTGTGTGCTGCTGTTTGTCTTCTGGTGTTCTAAGTGTCATGCTTGTTATCATCTTTTCTTGGAGGCTGCTTAGGAAAGGGAGAGGAAATCTAAGTCTGTAAGGTGTTCCCATTTATTGCTCTATCACAAGAGACTTTTGGTAAAGTAAGGATGAAATCATTAATGAAAATCAGGTTTGTTTTTTTTTAATCTCAGATTCAGTTAGCCATGTTCTTCTTAAATTCTCTTACAAATGCTTAAAAAGTTAGATATATTAATACTGCTCTTTATAATGAGGAATTATCTTTTCTTGATAACAGTACAGTGATTCCAGATGATAGCATTTCTTTATTAATAAATGCTTCTTTTAAAATATTTTTTTCTAGTTGTTTGGTACAGTATGGATGCTAGAGCTTGTTGAAATATATATAGCAGTAGAAGCGTGTTACAATATGCTAGGAAAACAATTGCAACACAGTGTTGGGAAAATTTGTCTGAAAAACTTTAAAATAATTAGAATATTATCCCAGAGCAATGTTAGTTTGGCATTAAGGAATATGTGGGAGGAATAGAGACCCAACCTAAAATGAGAATGAATACCTCTGAATTGTTTGAGGGGATTAAAAGGTCATCACATATTTAGAAATTCTTTAACCCTATATGTAAATTATAAATGATTATAAAATTTATATAATGAATTATGAGATTATTATAAAATAATGTAAACTGAACCATGCATACTGAGCATGTTGATTGTAACATATTTGTTCAGTTTAATCTATTTAATCTATTGTCTATACTTCTGCTGGTGGTAATTGGAAACCTTCTATAATATTCTATGTGAAGGAAGGTTTGGAGTTGAGGGGAAACTACACTCTTCACTAATTAAACTAAATATTACCCTAAGAAAAATAGAGACATTTCAGTGACTGTGACTCCTGAGACTTGGTGGGGTAGAATTATAAAAACATGCCCAAAAAGAAAAGGGATGGATCAAGTTTTTCTTCCCATCTTCTTACAAAATAGGTCTTCTTTATTTGAACTCTCATTATCTGAACTCAGAAATGGCATAAATTCAGATAAATTTTCAAATAAATTTCTCTCTATTGCAAATTCAGAATCAAATAGGTTCTTTTTTTTTTTTTTTTTGAAGATTTTATTTATTTGTTATAAACAGCGAGAGAGGGAACACAAGCAGGGGGAGTGGGAGAGGGAGAAGCAGGCTTCCTGCTGAGCAGGGAGCCCAATGTGGGACTCCATCCCAGGACCCTGGGATCATGACCTGAGCTGAAGGCAGACACTTAATGACTGAGCCACCCAGGTGCCCCAGAATCAGATAGGTTCTAATAATTGTAAACATCCCTTGCTACCTGAACTTCCTCTTCAAACTGTGTGAATTCAAGAACCAAGTAAATTTGAATAAGGAGTGATATTTGTGTTACTGTTTCTGTAATAAGACCATGTGGTCAGGTAAAGGGGTACCGTTTGGGAGATTAGAAAACTGATGTTCTAAACCCTGCCACTTGATCTTTCTGGATTTTTGTTTCCTTCTTTGTAAAATTGTGAGGTTGGATTAGATTTTGTCTCTCAGCCTGAGGGAGCCTGAGGTCTAATAGTCCTAAAAGTTGGTAAGAAGTCATATATTTACTGGTAATGACTGTAAGCCAAAGAAAAGTTTCCTTTATATTTGTTTCAGATTCATACTACTGTTTCTTCATAAAATTTACCAGACAAAACACCTTATTAGCATAGCTTTGAATTAAACTAAACAGGAATTCAGTTATAAAAGATTGGAAATCACTATGCCATATATTGTGCAAGGTTTATTTTGCCAGGTGTAGGTGACCATAGTTTTCTCTTACAAATTAAGATTAATACACTGATTCTGGACAAATCAGAGATCCATCAGTGTCCATAATTTTGTATTAACTAGTAATGTGTAGTAGACTTTCAGAGTATTTACTTCCAAGATTGGTTTTCAATTACTGTGTACTTGGACTTAATTTTATTCTATTTCTGTTGTTCCACAACTGCAGTTAAACTGTGTTCTAAAAATTTATTAATTTGATTGGAACTCTGAGTAATATTTTTTTCTTGGAAATGTTAAATAGTAATTCTCAAGTATAGAGAAGACCATAATGGTAATTAAAGTATAGTATACCTCTTTATATTACCATTTTAGCCACATGCTGCTATTGTTGATAATTTGTTCTCTGAAAATTGAATTCTGGATTTGGAAAAATAAGAATACATTTTACTCTTCTCTCCAGATGATTCTTTGATTCCTTCTTACCTTGTATCTCTTCTCTCCTATCCCCACCAAAGTAGCAGTATATAATATTTGGCTCCATTAATGGGTAAAGTACATAATAGCCAGGTACCTGTATAATATCACTTTAAGCTGATATAAATTAAGATACAAGAATAGATTGTTTTTTATAAATCAGGGCTACTTCAATTGTTCTCTACAAAACTGTATATTATGTCAGCTTGAATGCCAGGGGGTGGATAGACATAGTTGCTTGGTGGGTAATTAACATGTTTTCACCCTCTGCTTTTTAGAAAGACATAATACTTGTTTTCTGTCCCAGTTTGAGGAGAAAATGAATTTTAAAATGCCTTGATGCCACATTTAGTGAATGCTTTTAGTCTATGGAGAAAGACAATTTACTAATGAGATACTTGCTCACAGTAGTCAAGAGGTGTCAAATGGATGTGCTATATAATTGTCAAATGTGAGTTGGAATTTGGTTTTTAAATAGCTTAATGTAGCACCTTTTTTATTTACCCATAATGTTGAATTACTGTTGCTCCATAATTTTTCAGATCTGCATTCCTAGATTTCTGTGATTATTTACTTACTTATGGGATGATATAATTTACATCTGAATTTAGCTGTCTCTAACACATCTTTTTTTAAAAAAGTCAATTATATTATTCCATGAATAAATACAATCTCAAAGTATGTATCATCAACATCAAAACCAAGCATTATGAATAGTACAATACATCTTGTAATTCCTATAAAGGATCTCTGGTGCCATCTACTGCATAGTTTGTTAGTGGAAGAAAAGTATGTGACATCAAGTAGGTGTTTCAGTTAATCTGATTTTTTTTTTAATTAATAGACTATTTTTTAGAGCAGTATTAGGTTTACAGAAAAATTGAGCAGAAATACGTTGTTCCCATATTCCCCTCCACTCAGTTTCCCCTGTTACCATCTTTTATTGTGGCACATTTATTACAATTGATAATCAGTATTGATACATTATTATTAAATAAAGCCCATAGTTTATATTAGGTTCACTCTGTGTGTGTTGTAAAGTTGTGCGGGTCTCACTAAATGTATAATTTTATGTATCCACCATTACAGTGTCATACACAATGGTTTCATTGCCCCCAAAATCCCCTGTACTCCACCCCATACCCCCAGCCTGTGTCAAACACTGATTTTTTACTGTCTCCGTAGTTTTGTCTTTTCCAGAATGCCATATAGTTGGAATCATATAGTATGTAGTCTTTTTAGATACACTTTCTGGATTTACTTCTTTCACTTAGCAATATGCATGTAAGGTTCCTCTGTGTCTTTTCGTAGCTTGATAGCCCATTTCATTTATTATTGAATAATATTCCATGCTATTGATGTACCAGTTTGTTTACCCCTTTACCTGTTGAAGGACATCTTGGTTCCAGGTTTTTAGCAATTATAAATAAAGGTGTTATTAAAATTAACAGGTTTATAAATGGATGTAAGTTTTCAACTCATTTGTATAAATACCCAGGACTGTAATTCCTAGAGCTTATGGTAAAACTGTTTTGTAAGAAACTGCCAGACTGTCTACCAATGTGGCTCTACCATTATGTATTACCAGCAGCAATGAATGAGAATTCCTGTTGCACCGTATCCTCACCAGCATTTGTTGTAAGTGTTTTTGGTAGATTGTGTCTTTTAGGACATTGGTCTGTTTTATGTAAGTTATATTTCTGGGTACAAAGTTGTTCATAATATTCCTTTATTACCCTTTTAATGTCTAGGAGATAAGTAACAATGGCTGTTTTTTATTTTGGTATTTTTAATTTGTGTTTTCCCTCTCTATCTTGGTATCCTGGCTAGGGGTTATCAATTTTATTGATCTTTTCAAAGAACCAGTTGATTTTAACTTTTAAAAAGGCATAGAATATAAGCTGAACTCTTTTATTCTGAAATTTCTCTGATACCTACTTGAATGGCTTAAGGAAGAAAAAATTCTGAAAGCATATCATGGATTCTTTTCCTTAATCTGATTTTTAGTTTAATTGTTGCTGTAAATTTTTAGACCTTGTTTAGCATTGGAACATAGAGACATAGCAGAAATGTAGCAGAGTTGCTTTTTATCAGGGTGACTAACTGCCCCAAGGAGAGTTTTCCTGTAAGGATTTAGCCATCTTTGTCCTTTCCTATGAGATTCAACAATGAATCTCTAGGAATTGTCATGAGACGATGACAACATTGAAAAACCATTAGCTCTTTTGCTTATTATTCTACATTTAGACTTTTCAAATTTTCCCACAGGGTTAGAGCTGCTAATAGTGGTCCCATAGGAAGTTTAAATGTCTCACTATATCATTAAACTTCAATTATTGAAGGATTTCAGTATAGATTTCATAAGTCATTTTAGTATATTTATATTGTCTGAAAAGATAATTCTGAATCTTTAAATGAGTTATGCCTTTTAAAAATAAGGCATATGGATAATTTGTTTTTTAAATGAATTGTTAGTTTAAAAGTATTTATTTTGAAAAAAAGTATTTATTTTGAAAATGTGTATAATTAGCTACAAATGACCTTTGATATGAATGGAAATTTATAGGCAAGGGAGATCTGATTTCTTATTTCTAGAAGTAGAGAAGACTAGAATTAAGAAATTCTCATTAAACAATGAAAAATGTTAGATTGAAAAACAAAGTTTAAAATAAATAGAAAATAAGAACCTATATCTATATCCAAAGGAGAAAATCTCCTCTAGTAATTTTCAGCCAGTGACTGTTTGACACAGGCTTTAGGAATCTAAATTCATACTAATTCATAATTCTGGAATTTAATTTAAAATCATCTTGGTTTGGAAACAACTCAAGTGTCCTTGGACAGATGAATGCATAAGTAAAATGTGGTGTATACATATAATAGAATTTTTTTCAGCCCAAAAAGGAAGGAAATTCTGACATATGGTACAACATGGAAGAACCTTGAGGACATTACACTAAGTAAAATAAGCCAGTCACAAAAAGACATAATACTGTATGCTTCTGCTTATATGAGGTACTTGGAGTAGTCAAAATCAGAGAGACAGAAAGTAGAATTGTGGTTGCCAGCGGTGAAGGGGAATAGGGAGAGGTTATTTAATGGGTATGGAGTTTCAGTTTTAAAGATGAAAAGAGGTATGGAGATGGATGGTGGTGATAGTTGAACAACATTATGAATGTATATAATACCACTGAGCTGTACACTTAAAATGGTTAAGATGGTAAATTTTATGTTATATGTATTTTACCATGATAAAAAAATTTTCTTTTAAATCATCGTGGTTTGGTAGCTCCTCCAGGCACCTAGAAGAACCAAAGGCACGGACTCTGTAACAACATATACAAAACTTAAATCTCAAAACGGTCTCAAACATGAAGTTCTTTTAAAAATGAACACATTCCCCCCAAAATAAGATAAATTATAAAATATACATGCAAACAAGGCACTGTTTGCAGTAATTGGCAAAAACAGTAACAATGGGACCCTGCCTTCAAAGACTGTGGATTTTGTAATTAAAAGATAAGAATATAAAAGGAGTATATTTTAATCTTTTAAATAGAAATACGAAGTTAAAAATTAAAAACATGAGTAAAAGCGAGAGACTGTAAAAAACTAACATGTATAAAAAATAACCAAATACTGTCTAAAAATGAAAAAATAATGGAAATTAAAAACTTAAAGTTTAAATAGCCAGTTATAAATAGTGAGGGTAATTGATAATTGGGAAGATCTGAAGAAGCCACAAAGAAATGCAGCAAAGACATGAAAAATGTGAAAGATGCTAAGAGACATGGAGGATATAGTGAAATAAGCTATCATATGTCTAATCAGAGTTTAAGTGGAGATTATAAGTAGACTTTAATAGGGTCAATATTCAAAGAGATACTGCCTGAGAATTTTTTAGAATTTATGAAAGATAAGATCATTATATTCAGGGATGTTAGTGTTACCTCAGAGGATAAAAGAAAATAAATTCACATCAGACTTAGTTAAAGAAGACTGGGGGGAGGGAAAAAAAAAAAAAAAAGACCAAGAGAAAGAGAAAATCTTGAAAACAGCCAGAAGTAAAGGACTGATTACTTACAGTCAAACAATAGACTAACAGTTGACTTCTAAGCAAAATGGACACCTGCAGAAGAAAAATGACTATCAATTTTGGATTTTATATTCTGGTTAAAGGTCTTTCAAGGAACAGATTTATTTGCAGGTTACAAAGAAAACAGAGGCTTTACCTCCAGTAGACTTCCTCTTTAAAAACAAACAAAACAAAAAAAATCTTTGAGGTTTATACCTGAGGAAGAAACAAAATAATCCTGGAAAGAAAGTCTGAGTTACAAGAAGTGAAAATAAAAATTGATAATCATTGGGGTAAATCTAAAGAAAAACTGATTGCATAAAATAATAAAAATAATATCTACTTGTGGGATTAAAGATTCTGTAATACCTGACAATAAGAACATGTAAGCCTAGAGTGGTGTGACTAGAAGTAAAGCATTGTACAGTGCTTTTAATAGGGCATATATATTAATTGGACTTTAATCTTTGACACGGAAAAATATGCATGTGAAAATTTCTGGGCCAAGTAATAGATCAAACCAGTAGAAAAGGGGAAATCATATGAAAAAATAATTTTAAAAGAAAAAATGGAATGTATAAGAGCAAAAAATAGGAGTAAATGGAAATATCAGTTATCTAAGTAGAGTATGAGCTCTCCAATTAAAACATGATCAGATAGACTAAAAATTCAAATCCACTATACGTTTTTCCTAAAAGATTCCTTGAAAAGGTAAAATCCTGGAAAGAAATATACGTCAGTGAAAGCCTGACCAGATACATGTAACAACATATTAACATCAAATATAATGACTTTATAAAGTCAAAGAGAAGTGTTAAAAATTAATAGGATTTTGGGGCGCCTGGGTGGCTCGGTCGTTAAGCGTCTGCCTTCAGCTCGGGTCATGATCCCAGGGTCCTGGGATCGAGCCCCGCATCGGGCTCCCTGCTCCGCGGGAAGCCTGTTTCTCCCTCTCCCTCTCCCCCTGCCTTGTGATCCTGCTCTCACTGTGTCTCTCTCTGTCAAATAAATAAATAAAATCTTTAAAAAAAAAATTAATAGGATTTTAATATCATGATAAAAAGTACTTTTAACCAGGGAACCATGACCGTTATGAATAGGTATACCAGAATATCATAGCTTGAAAATATGAAGCAGAAGTTATTAAATGTATAAGCAGAACATCGTAGAGGGAGGGTTTGTCTTGGTTATGTCAAATAGACTTAAAACTAATGAGAAGAAAGAATATTTGAACAACATAGTTTGCAAGTTTGAGCTAATAGACATATATAGAACCCTGAATCCAACCATCATCAAGTTGATAGAGTAAACATTGTAAACATTTTTTCAAGTGTACTTGAAATTTTATAAAAATTGACTGTATTCTGTGCATTGAATTATCAAGTAAAAACTGATATAAAGACCATATTCCTTGATACAGCTCAGTTAGGATGGTGATCAATAACAAAAAGATAACTTTAAATAAATAAATATATGGAAATAGGCATTTCTAAGTAATTCAGGGGATAAAGAAGAACTAATAGTTATTAGAATATATTTAGCACTGGATGATATTATAAAGAAATTTTAAAACTTATTGGACAAGCTTATTTGGTAAAAAGAAATTTATAAACTTAAATTCTTACATTAGAAAGAGAAGGAAATTTAATGAGTGAACCATACATCTAACTGAAGGAGTTAAAAAAAAAAAGGTAACCCTAAATAAATAAGGGTTGGAGAAAGACAAAGATATGAACGAAATTAATGAAATAGAATGCAAAGGTAAAATAAAGATAGGGGACACCTGGGTGGCACATTTGGTTGAGCATCCGACTCTTGGTTTCCGCTGAGGTCCTGATGTCAGGGTCGAGAGATGAGCCCCGTGTCAGGCTCCATGCTCAGAGCGGTCTGCTTCACATTCTCTCTCCTCCCTCTGCCCCTCCCACTCATGCTCTCTCTCTAAAATAAATCTTTTTAAAAAATAAATAAAATGGAGAAGATAGACAAGATTAAAAGGTCAATTTTTTGAAAAGGCTTTAAAATGTCATAGTATGCCAATATCTGAAATTTTATATTCTAAAATTTTAGGAATTTAATGCTTCAAAGGTTTTGCTCATTTTTTAAGCTTTTGATTTAGAGAAACTACCCAAATTACTGTCTTTGATTTTTTCTTCTCCTGATAGGGATTGTTAGAAAATAACTGTATTATATAAAAATTAAATAATTAGGCTAGTGCTTTCTGAGGACTATGTAATAGGTACTGGATGCATGCTTTATATGTATTAGTTCATTTAATCCTTGAAGCAACTCCTTCAGATGCAAGTAGTAGAATCACTTTACGGGTAAACAGATTATGGCTTATGAAGTTACTTGCCCGAAGTTACAAAGCCTATAATCAACACAGCTGAAATTTGATTCCAGGTATATCTGACCACAAGGATGTACTTCCAACCCTTCTATATTGCCTTCCAGTGTACTATTTATTACGGGATAGAGATATATTAGGTTTTCATAGGATGGTGGTTCTCCAATGTGATATATGGAACCCTGGGGTCCCTGAGACTCATTCAAGGAATCTGCAAGGTCCAAACTATTTTTTAAAAATATAATTCTAAGATGTTATTTGCCAGTTTTGCCATGTTGACATTTGCACTGATGGTACAAAAGCAACACTGGTTAAAATTGCTGGCACCTTAGCATGAATCAAGTCAGTGGTGATAAATCATACCTAGTAGTGTTCTTCAGCACCACACACATTGTAGTAAAAAAGGACCATTATATAATTGGTATACCCTTGATGAAGGAATAAATTTTTTTTTAATTTGTGAAATTTTAACCCTTGGTTTAGACATTTAAAAAAATATTTTGTACAATTAAATACAATTAAATATGAGTACTCAAAATATTTCTGTTACATACCAAATTATATTATCTTGACTTGAGGACTTTGTCTTGAGGACAAAAGACTTTGTTAAAGGTTATAACTTAAAATGTAGATAGGACATTTATTAATATCTATGTACCAAATAAGATAGCAACCACCTTCATAAAGCAAAAGCTTACAGAAAATTCAGAGGAAAGAACAAACACATAGGAGTATTAACATGTCACTTTGAGTCCAAGATAGGTGAAATGAATTTAAAATAAGTAAAGATATAGAGAACTTAATAGTAAGGGATAGTTTATGGGTATATATTGAGCTCTATCCTCAGGTAATTTAAATACACTTTCTTCTCAAGTATACAGGGAACATTCACCAAAAAATTGATATACTAAGTCAAAAAGAATCCTAAAAAAGTTCCATAAAGTAGAAACAACACATAAAAACATTTTTTCAATCATAATACAATATAGAAATGTGAATAAGAAAAAATTCAAAGTCCTGTCTACCTGCAATGTAAACATTCTTTAAAATGACTTTAAGGTGAAAGGGAAGAAAACAAAATTGCAGATTCTATTTTCTACTACTTAGATGAAATGAATAATTACATAGGAAAATCCCATTTACCAGAATTCTTATCTCAGAAGAGATAGACTTCTATCTTTGAGAAGAGATAGAAAGCTTAAACAAGACTTTTTTTTTTAAGTAGGAAAAAGTATCAAAAAGCTCAACAAAACACCAGCCCAGAAAATTTAAAAGTTATATTTTACTAAACGTAAGGTTAGCCAGTTTTAATGCCAAAAAGTGTCCTAATTATTTTAACATGAGTATGAAACTGATCTAGATAAAAATCTCATTAAGATAGTTAACACATATGCAACTACAGAACAGTCTCCTATCAGTACAAAAATGTCAGAGTTCTGTGCTACAGTAAGAAAATAAAAAAACAGAATTCTATGCTACAATAAGAAAATGATTGACATCATGGTCAAATGAGATTTGTTCCAGTAATGCAAGAATGGTTCTGTTTTAGGATATCCATTAATGTAATTCACCTGTTAATCTAAGGAGGAACAAAAAAGTTCATCTCCATTGATGCTGAAAAGACCTTTGGCAAAATTCAATATGTGTTCATGATAAAAATAATAAAAAAGGAATTGATGCGTATTTCTTTAATAAAACACATATACCTATTTTTAAATACAGCATAACATTTAATGTGGAAAGACTGGCAGCATTCCCATTAAAATTGGAACAAGACAGGATTGTTCTCAGTCCCCGCTACTTAACATTGTGTTAAAGGTTTGGACAATTAGACGAGAGGACTACTTTAGATTCATACAAATTGGAAAAGAAGAAATACAACTAGTTCTTTTTGCAAATGATAATAGAAAGCCAAGAGCATTGATAATAATACCAACTCAAACAGTAAAAGAATTCAGCACAGAGTCAAGATACATAAAATGAACAATCAATGACTTTCATATACACATAATCAGATGATATAATACCATTTACAATAGCAAAAAAAAACCCCACAATATTTTGGAATAAACATACAAATAATTTCAGTTTTCCCTAAATTAATATATAAATTTCATATGATCCCTTAAAGTTCTCCTTCCTCCATCCCCCACTTTTCCTTGGAACTAATATATGGAATACAAATATGAAGAACAGATTTTTTTTAAAGTGCTGGCACTGGGTCTTCCAGGTATTAAAACCTCTATAATTAAAATTGTAGTACTGTCACCCAAATGGACAAGCAGCCATTGAGAAATCGACCTAGATACCCAGGGAAATTCTCATATGATGGTGTTACAAATAGTGGGGAAAATGATGGACTGTTTAATAAATGGTCTTAGGACAACTGGAAAATCAGTTGGAAAAAGATAAAATTAGATCTATACCTCATGTGTACTTGAATAAATTTCAAATTGGATAAGAGATTTAAATACAAAATAATGTAACCGTGTACATACTGGAAGAAAAGTGTCAGTGAATTCTGTTGTAACCCAGATGTAGGGCAAAGGCTTTCTCTGTTATTTAAAGTCCAGATGAAATAAAATATTGACTACATTTAAGAGTCATTAATATCAAAAAAGAAAAAATAATTTGCCAAGGAAGAGAACTCCATAGTCAAAGTTGGGAGACAAAAGACAAACTGGGAGGAAATATTTGCGAGGTGTATCACAAAGAGTTAATCTCTATTATGTAAGTTTTTTAAATTAAGGGGGGGGGGATCAGACACCCAATAAAATTGACAAAAGGCATGAACAGACTATATTACACACAGAAAAATAAGACATTAAAATGGCCCTTGAACTGCAAATTAAAACAATAGTGAGTTACCATTTCTCATTTATTAGATTGGCCAAAATTCAAAAGCCTTACAGCACTCTTTTGGGATACCTATGAAATAATCATTTACATCCATTGTGAGAAGTACAAAATAATACACTTCCTACAAGGAGTATAAGGCAGTATCTATTAAAACTACATAGGTATTTACCCTTTGATCCAGTAATGTCACTTTTTGGAATTTACCTGAAGGTACTTGTTTAACAACATGCACGAAATTATTCATTTCGGCAATTCTTATAATAGCAAAATATTAGAAATCACTTAACATGCCCATCCATAGGAGACATGTTGACTATTTTGTGGTAGAAACATAGTGGACAGACAGACATGGAACTAGAGAATGAAGAATGAAGAACATCTCTGTGAACTGATGAGAATGATTGAAATTCCCTGGGTGTGTGTGTTTATGTATTTTTTTTTTTAAGATTTATTTTTTGAGAGAGAGCGCAGGGAGAAGGGCAGAGGGAAAGGGAGAGGGTATCTCAAGCAGACACCCCACTGAGCGGAGCTGGATGTGGGGCTTGATCGCAAGACACTGAGATCATGACGTGAGCTGAAATCAAGAGTCAGATGTTTAACCAGCTGAGCCACCCAGGCACTCCCTGGGTATATATCTTTAAGTGGAAAAAGCAAGAGGAAAAATTATACTGCATATTGTATATAGTATGTTCACTTTTAAGAAAGAAGATGGAAGAATATATGAATCTCTTTATTTTTACACAAAAACACAAAAGGATAAACTAGAAACTAATGAGATTGGTTACTTTGGTAGTGATGGAAAATAAGTGAAACTTATTTGAGTCTTGTATAGTTTTGACTTTTGAAAAATGTTAATTTTTTACTACTTATTTGGAGGGGGCGTGCAGAGGGGGAGGGAGAGCGAGAATCTTAAGCATTTTTAAAAAAATAAAATCAGCAAGGATGGGGCAGTGAACCCTGTGATTGAGTACAAACAACAAAAAAACAAATAAACCTAACTGTGTATCATATTGATACTACAGAACACAGGAAAAAATTAAATAATTAACCTATTACTTTGTACTCTCAGTGGGACATATTTTAAGGATTAATATTTTTCGGCAGCAGTATTCGTGTAGTAATTCTGAGTTTTTTCTGTTGGAGAAAGGAATAAAAATATGGAATGGGGGAAGAAAAATAACAGTGCTATGTTAATAGAGGTATCTATGAATTCATGATTTAAATATATATATATATGCATATAGATACACACATATATATAAAATGCTTACATATATGGTATTTATTAGCTTTGCCTACTGTTAAGATTCTAGAAGCAGTGACACCACAGTAGCAATGACCACACTTAGCATCTAGATCTTGATGTCTCAATAGCCCTCCCTACCACAAAAAGGAAAAATAGGATATTTGCAGTATTGGTTGATTATAAATCAGGGACAGGAAAAGTAGAAAGTGGACATGGAGTATCTTCTCATATGCTAAAAAATAAGGAAGTCCCCACAAACAGGAGATACATCAAAAAGATACAAGGACCAACTTGAAGGGGTTTCCACTGGCTAAATTTGGAACAATTTGTACATTAAAATGAATAGTGATGGCATGGACAATAACAAAAAAGACAAGGGTTTTCACAGAAGAGAAGGCACTATTTTAAAGAATGCTACATAAAAATAGAGAATTACAAAATTACCATTTTGCAATCACTAGCGTGACAATTGATTCTGGCAGGAATCATCAATCATGCTAAAACTATTGAGGAATGTTGAATGTTGGCAAACAGGATAATCCCATTAAAGTATTACTCCATAGATTACTAATTACAAAGGAGAAAAGGTAACTTCATAATGGAGAGATTTGTTGGGTATCACCTTAAAGCAAGTGATGGATGCATCACTGATGATGAGAGAACAGGCAGCTAGCTGAAGACAAAGCATAAGCTGACACCCTGCAACACCCCCCCTCCCCCCACCGTAGTACCTGTGACATTCATCCAGGAAGCTCCCAACTGTCTTCATATTAATGCCTTGCTAGAAGGAAGAACAACCTTAACTTGACAATGGCATCTGGTATCCTGGGAGTCTTCTTTAACATATGAAAATCCTTTTGAAAACCTCCCTTTTCATTACCTCCCTCAACTCCCAAGTATATAATCAGCCACCTCCTCAACCCCGGTGCAGCAGCTCTTTCTGCCCACTGGTCCAGTCCCCATGCTTTAATAAAACCACCGTTTTGCACCAAGAATTCTTTCTTGGTCATCGGCTCCGGATATCCCCCCACCGAACCTCACCTATATTCCAAAACCCCATCAACTGATACTGGGACCAACTGATACTCCAAGGAGGCATATCACCTATGGTACTATTCCTGTAAAAAATGATTAATCTGAACCTGAATGATGAGGAATGTAACCCAAATTGTGTAACATGCTAGAAGCTAAATGGCATGAAAGAAAAAACAAAAGAACTGAAGACACATGACAGTCAAATACAACATGTGATTCTTTATTGCATCCTGAGATTGGGGAGAAAAAAGGCTGTAAAGGACATAATTGGGAAAGTTGAGGGCATTATTGTTTGCATTAAATTTCTTGAAAGGGATAATGGCATTATAGTTATATATGGTAATGTTCTTTATTACCCAAGTATTTCAGGTTAAGAATTCATGACATCTGCAAATGCTTCACGCCTAAATAACTTGTGTATATGTAAAGCAAATGATACAAAATGTCAACGGTTGTTGAATCTATAGAGGTAAAATTTTGTGGAAGTACATTGTACTCTTCTTTAAATTTTTCTATAGATTGGAATGTTTAGAAGTAAAATACTTGGCAAAAAATAAAAGGCAAGGGCAAAAACTGTGTACCATAAATGGTTCTATAGGACTTTGCTTCCCTTTTTATTTTTCCTTATATCATTATCTGTACTGATAGGATTCTTGACATTAAATGATACCATTGTACATCAGAGTTCTTCTTGTTCTATAAAGTGCTAAACCGGTGTTAATTGTTGTTAATATAGCTATCAAACATGGAGAGAAGGGAAATGGGGATGGGAGAAGATTACAGAAATACCACCATCATGACTTTTAAAACATTTTATTGGATTAATGACATAAATTCCACATTGATGATCTCGTAATTGAGACAACCCAGTCAGTATTCTTAGAATGATTTCAAGAGCCACTATTCCTCTTCGGTAAACAATGGCATTATATGCTAGCTATCAGTGTGGGAGAATACTAAACAAAGGTGTGAATACAAGGAAGTTGGAATCAGTCTGTTCCCAGTGATTCACGTCTCTGTTTATATGCAAAATATATTCATCTTTGCCCAAGACCTTCAAAAGTCTTACTGTTATTACAGTGTTATCTCACAATACTAATTTAGTTCCAGGTGCAAACAAGGTTCTTTGGGTGCTGCTCTTTAAGCACGGCACTTCAAGTACAGTTCATCTTGATCTGTAGATCTTTAAAAGTAAAAAGACAAGCTACCTGCCACACACACCCCACATAGAGTGGTGGGACAGGCATAGGATAACCACTGTAAATACTCCTATTCAGAATTGGGGAAAGGGTGCACACAGAGGTCACTATTCATAGCAAATCTGAGATCCAGCTGGGCAAAAGTTGAGAATTCTTTGATTAGATCTTAAGGTCTAAGAATAATTCCTTATGGCTCTTGGATCTGTCATGTTCTGCTGAGTTATCCCTCCTTTCTGTTTTTTTTAATTGAGATATAATTCAGGTACTATGAAATTAACTTTTTAAAAAGTATACAATTTAGTGGGTTTTAGTATACTCATGCACCAAGTTTTACAACCATCACTGCTATCTGATTCTAGAACATTTTCATCATTTCAAAGAAACCCATTATCAGACTAGCACTCATTCCTCATCCTTTCCTATCCTCCCCCAGGATCTGGCAACCACTAAATCTACTCTCTGTCTCTATAGATTGCCTGTTTTAGACATTTCATATAAATGGAATCATACAATGTGCAGCCTTCATTTAGCATAATATTTTCAAAGTTCATCCTTATAGTATGTGTCACTTCTTCGTTCCTTTTTATGATTGAATAATACTCTGTTGTATGTATCTATACATTCACCAGTTCATGTTCATTTGGGTTGTCTACTTTTTGTTTGTTATGAATAATGCTACCATGAACATTCATGCACTCATTTTTGCTTGGACATATGTTTTCAGTTTTGGGGGGTATATACCTTGGAGTGGAATTTGCTGGATCATGTGTTTACATTTTTGAAAAACTGCCATTGTGTTTTCCAAAGTGGCTACAGCATTTTGCATTCTCACCAGCAGTGTTTGAGGGTTCAGATTTCTTCATATCCTCATGAGCACTTTATCTGCATTTTTTATTATAATGTTCCTTTTGGGTATGAAATGATATCACCTTGTGGTTTTGATTTACATTTCCCTCATGAGCAATGATGTTAAGCATCTTTTTCATGTGTTTATTGGCTATTAGTAACATTCTTTGGAAAAATATCTACTCAAATCATTTGCCATTTTTTATTTGGGCATTTTTTTTTTATTGTTGATTTATAAGAGTTCTTTATATACTGTGGACACTGGACTTTTATCAGACATGATATATGAATATTAATACCCATTGTGTGGACTGTCTTTTTGCTTTTGATAGTGTCCTTTGAAGTACAAAGGTTTTCAATTTTGATCAAATCCAATATATCTATTTTTTTCTTTTGTTGCTTGTGCTTTTGGTGTCATGTATAAGGAATTGTTGCCTCAATCCAAGGTTATGAAGATTTACACATATGTTTTCTTCTAAAGTTTTTAAGGTTTTAGCTCCTCTGTTTAGGTCTTTGATCCATTTTCAGTTAATTATTATATATCGTAAGAGGTAGAGATCCAGCTTCATTTTGTATGTAAATATCCAGTTGTCCCCTTTGTTGAAAAGACTATTCTTTCCCCCATATCAAAAATAAATTGACTTCAAATGTAAGGGTTTATTTTTGGGCTCAGTTCTACTACATTCATCTACATGTCTAATTTTATGCCAGTAACACCTTGTCTTGATTATTGCACTTTATAGTAATTTTCAAAATCAGGACATGCTAACACTTCAATTTAGTTCTTTTTCAAGATTTTTTTTTTTTTTTTTGGCTTTTCTGGGTTCCTTGCATTTCCATATGAATTTTAGATTAACCTGCCAATTTCTACGAAAATGCTAGCTGGGATTTTGATGGGGATTGTGTTCAATCTCTGGGAAGTATTAACCGTCTTAATATTACATCTTGCAGTTCATGAACACAGGATGTATTTCTACTTATTTAGGTTGTTTTTAAGTTTCATCATTTTTAGCATACAAAATGTCTACTTCCTTTGTTAACTTACTCCTGTGTTTTATTCTTTGTGGTCCTGTTGTAAATGGAATTATTTTCTTATGTCATTTTGGAATTGTTTAGTGCCATTGTATAGAAGTAAAATTGATATTTGTTTATTGATATGATTTTCTGTAGCCTTGCTAAACTCAATCTTTAGCTCTAAAATTTTGTGTGTTTGGCTTCCTTAGAAATTTCTATACATAAGATTGTTATGGATCACTATATTGTACACATGAAACTAATATAACACTGTATGTCAACTGTAGTGGAATTAAAGTAAAAATTTTTTTAAAAGATTATGTTATGTACAAACAGAGCTTTACTTCTTTCTTTCCAATCTAACTGCCTTTATTTTTCTTGCCTAATTGCCCTGCCTAGAACCTCTAGTATATGTTGGATAGAAGTGGTGAGAGCATATATTCTAGTCTTGTTCCTGATCTTAGGTGGAAAGCTTTCTATCTTTCACCATTAAATGTGATGTTACTTGGGAATTTTTCATTGGCACCCTTTCTTAAATTGAGGTAGTTTTCTTCTATTCCTAAATTGTTCAGTGTTTTCAGCATGAAAGCTTACTGGATTTTCTCAAGTACTTTTCTACATCTATGGAGATTTGGCTCTTATCTCTTATTAATGTTTTATTACAATGACTGATTCATTTTTATATGTTGAACTGACCTTGCATTCTTGGGATAAATTCTTGGTGTATAGTTCTTTTTATGTGTTGCTGGATTCTGTTTGATAGTATTTTATTTAGGATTTTTGTGTCTCTTCATAATGGATAGTTTTCATTTGGCGTGGTAGTTTTCTTTTTATGTGATTTTCTTCTCTAGTTTGATATAAGGCTAATATTGCTGTCATAGAATGAATTGGGAAGTGTTCCTTCCTCATCTCTTTCTTAGAGTTTGTGAAGGATTTGGCATTAATTTTTTTTTTTTAAAGATTTTATTTATTTATTTGACAGAGAGAGAGATAGCGAGAGCAGGAACACAGCAGGGGGAGTGGGAGAGGGAGAAGCAGGCTTCCTGCAGAGCAGGGAGCCTGATGCAGGGCTCGATCCCAGAACCCTGGGATCATGACCTGAGCCGAAGGCAGACGCTTAACGACTGAGCCACCCAGGCGCCCCGGCATTAATTTTTTTAATGTCTAATATAATTCACTGGTAAATCTGTCCCCGGGCTTTCTTTGTGGCAAGTTTTTTAGTTATTCAATGTTTTTATTTATTATAGGTCTATTTACATTTTCTGTTACATCTTTGAGTCAGTTTGGTAGTTTGTCTTTCTAGAATTTAGCCATTTCATCTAGGATTGTAATTTTTTTTCTTTTTAAAAATTTTATTATTTTTTAATTCCAGTATAGTTAACATACAGTGTTACATGAATTAGGATATCTAATTTGTTGGTGTATAATTTTTTATAGTATTTTCTGATTCTGTTTTGTGTTTCTTTAAGGTTAGTGGTGATGTCTCTTCATTCCTGATTTTAGCAACTTAAATCTTCTCTAGTTTTTTTCTTGGTCAGTCTAGCTAAAGGTTTGAGAATTTGTTGATCTTTTCAAAGAACCAACTTTTAGTTTCATTGATCTTCTCTGTTGTTTTTCTATTCTATATTGTTTTCTGCTCCAACCTTTTATTTATTTCCTCCTTTTTGCTTGTTTTGGGTTTAGTTTTCAGTTCCTTTTCTCTCAAGGCAGGTAGGTTAATGGGTTGTTGGTTTGAATTTCTTTAAAATATATATATATGTGTTTACAGCTACAAATTGCCCCTAAGCACTGCTTTAACTGCATCTCATACCATTTGGTATGTTGTATTTTCCTTTTCATTAAACTTTCAGTATGTCCTAATGTTCTTTGTGACCCAGTCTTTTACTCATTAGATGTTTAGGAATATGTTTTTTATTTTTATTTTTACATTTGTATATTTCCCATATTTCCTTTTGTTACTTGTTTAATTCCTTTGATTTTGGAGAACATACCTTTTATGTTTTTAATCTTTTAGTTTTGTGGCCTGACATTTGGTCTGTCTTAGAGAATTTCTACATGCATTTTTTATTATTAACGTATAATGTATTATTGGTTTCAGGGGTACAGGTCTGTGATTCATCAGCCTTACAAAATTCACAGCGCTCACCATAGCACATACCCTCCCCAATGTCCATCACCCAGCCACCCCATCCCTCCCACCCCCCACCACTCCAGCAACCCTCAGTTTGTTTCCTGAGATTAAGAGTCTCTTATGGTTTGTCTCCCTCTGCGGTTTCTTCTTGTTTCATTTTCCCCTCCCTTCCCCTATGATCCTCTGTCTTGTTTCTCAAATTCCACATATGAGTGAGATCGTATGATACTTGTCTTTCTCTGATTGACTTATTTCACTTAGCATAATACCCTTTAGTTCCATCCACGTCGTTGCAAATGGCAAGATTTCATTTTTTGATGGCTGCATAATAATCCATTGTTTATATATACCACATTTTCTTTATCCATTCATCTGTCAATGGACATCTGGGCTCTTTCCATAGTTTGGCCATTGTGGACATTGCTGCTATAAACCTTGGGGTGCAGGTGCCCCTTTGGATTGCTACATTTGTATCTTTGGGGTAAATACCCAATAGTGCAATTGCTGGGTCATAGGGTTCTACATGAATTTAACAAAAATATGTATTCTGCTGTTCTGGGATGGAGTGCTGCATTATGTTTGTTAGATAGAGTTAATTTAGTGTTGTTGAAGTCTTCTATCTGTTGATCTTCTTTCTGGATTTTCTGTCCATTATTGAAAGTGGTTTAGGGGTACCTGGGTGGCTCAGTCAGTTAAGTGTCTGACTCTTGATTTTGGCTTGGATCATGATCTTGGGGTCCTGGATTGAGCCCTGCGTAGGGCTCTGTGCTCAGTGTAGAGTCTAGTTGGGATTTTCTCTCTCCCTGTCCCACTCATGTGAGCTCTCTAAATAAATAAATAAAGTCTTTTTTTTTTAAAGTGGTTTATTGAATAGTTTCCAACTGTTAATATTGAATGTTTTATTTCTCCTTTAATTCTGTTATTCATGTATTTTTGGGCTCTGTTCTTAGGTACATATATGTTTATAATTATTAAATCTTCTTAAGAGATTGAACCTTTATTATTATAAAGTGACCTTCTCTGTTTTTATTGACAGTTTTTGTCTTAGAATAGATTTTGCCTGATATTAGTAGAATCACCCCAGCTTCCTTTTGGTTATGTTTTCATAATGTCTTTTTTCCCCCTCATTCTGTTTCTTTCAACATATTTGGATCTTTGAATTTAAAGTGTCTCTTTTGAGGGAAGTACATAGCAATACAAGCCTTTCTCAAGAAACAAGAAAGGTCTCAGGTACACAACCTAACCTTACAACTAAAGGAGCTGGAGAAAGAACAGCAAATAATAGATTTGATCTTTACAAAAAAATTTTCAAGTGTCTCTTTGACATCATATCGTTGGGTTATTCTTTTTAATACATTTTACCAATCTCTGCCTACATTTACATTTAATGTAATTACTGATGAGGTAGGATTTACATCTGTCATTTTACTATTTGTTTTCAATATGTTTTTTTTGTTTTATGTTTCCATTATTACCTTCTTTTGTGTTAGATATTTTCTGGTGTACCATTTTAAGTCCTTTGTTGTGTCTTTTACTCTGTTTTTTCAGGTATATTCTTAGTGGTTGTCCTGGAGATTACAGTTAACATCCTAATAGACAATAGTCTAGTTCAGATTAATACCAATTTAATTTCAATAGTATAGAAAAACTTTGATCCTGTATGTCTCCATTTCATTTTCCCTCCTCTGTGCTGTTTTTATCTTCCATGTTACATCTTTATACATTGCCCACTGAGAGAGATTTGTAATTACTGCTTTATCACTTATCTTCTAAATTAGATAGGAAAAAAGTTACAAACAAAAAATACATTTACACTGTATTTTACCTATATAGTTATTGTACTGGTGCTTATTATTTCTTTGTGTGGATTTGAGTTACTGTCCAGTGTCCTTTTATTAAGTCACGTCTGCTTGAAGCAAGTTTTCTGTTTTTGTTTATTTGAGAATATCTAAATTTCTCCTGTGTTTTCAAAGGATACTTTTCTGAATATAAAATTCTTGGTTGACACTCTTTTTTCTTCAGTTCCTTGAATATGTCATCTCACTGCCTTCTGGCCTTTATGGGTTCTGGGGTGATATTGGCTGTTAATCTCATTGAGGATCTTGCATGTGATGAATTGAGTTTTTTTCCTTGCTGCTTTTAGGACTTGCTCTTTGTCTTTGGTTTCTGACCATTTCATTAGGATGCATCTAAATGTGGTTCTCTTTGAGTTTATCCTACTTGGAGTTTGTTGAGCTTCTTGGATATGTAGATAATGGTTTTTCACCAAATTTGAGACATTGTCATTTCTTCAGTTATCCTTTGTGCTTCTTTCTCTCCTCTCCTTCTGGGACTGCCATTGTGAATGTTGGTACACTTGATGGTATTCCATTGATTTCTGAAGACTCTGTTTATTTTTCTTTCTTTTTTTCTTTATTCCTCCCCTCCTGTGTGCTCCCGTTACCTACCTACCTACCTTCCTTCCTTCCTTCCTTCCCTCCTTCCCCCCGCTCCTTCCTGCTCTCCCTTCCTTCTTTTCTCCCTTTCCTCAGAATGGGTAATCTCAATGGGCCTATTTTCAAATTCACTGATTCTCTTTTCTGCCAGTTCAAATATATTGTTGTATCCATCCTAGTGAATTTTGTATTTTAATTAGTGTATTTTTCTCTAGAATTTCTAGCTGTTTCTTTTTAAAAACTTTATTTTTTATTTGCTGAGATATTTTCCTGATACTTCCCTTTAGTCCTTTATACATGGTTTTCTTTAGGTCTTTGAACATATTTAAAATGTCTGATTTAAAGTTTTTGTCTAGTAAGTTCAGTATCTGGGTTTCTTCAGAGACATTTTCTGTTGATTTAGTCTTCCTGTGTATGGGCCATACTTTCTTGTTTTTTTTGCATTTCTTGTAATGTTTTATTTAAAAACCCAGATATTTTAAATAATACAATGTGACACTGGTAGAAATCAGATTATCCCCCACCTCAGGTTTTGTTGCTATGTGTTGGTTGTTTGTTTAATGACTTTTCTGATCTAATTTTGTAAAGTCAGTATTCTTTGTATTGTGTGGCTATTAACATCTCTGCTTAGTTAACTTAGTGGTCAGCTAATGATTGGGCAGGGATATCTAGAACCATAACATTGTCAGTCTTTGCCTTGGGACAGGCTTCCTCAAAAGTAGGGAGGGAGGATGGGAATAAAGCAATTTAAAAGTTTTTTTTTTCCTTTTTTTTTTTATTATGTTATGTTAATCACCATATATTACATCATTAGTTTTTGATGTAGTGTTCCATGATTCATTGTTTGCGTATAACACCCAGTGCTCCATGCAAACTTCTCTCAGATGTTTTATCAGAATTCAACTCTCACTGAGAGTTAGCCAAGATTTGGTTAACTCCAGAGTTCTTTTGTTTAAAGGAATGATACCCCACACACACAAAAAATTAAAATTAAAAATCCACATGAGTCCCACAACGTTATCAAGAGAGTCAGATCTGGAGAAAAACCATCATTTTTTTGAAGCTGTTTTCCTGGCTGTTCCCCTGATTTGGTCTTAGCTCAACCTTTCTTAATTTTAGCCTCATTTGCTATATGTGTATCTGAAAAATTTCAAAATAATCAAGACCTAGTTTCTTTATGTTTAACAATTCTTCCTTTAGTCTAGCTCCCTCCTTACATTTTATTGTAATTAGCAAGAAGAAACCAGAGGGCACTTTGCTTTGCTTAGAAATTTCCCTAATAGATCAACCAATTTATTAGGCACATTTTCTACCTTTGAAGTTACTGCAAACAGTGTTATAAAACTTTCTGCCACTACAAAATAAGTATATTTTTTCCTCTACTTTCCAGTAACATTTACCTCATTATCCTACATATCCTCACCCTACACATCTTATCAAAAACCATGAAGCTCCTATTAACAACTTCTTCAAGGTACTTTTTGGCTTACAGTGTTAATTCTCTCCAAAGCCCACTGCCTGGTTCTAAAGCCAAACCTACATTTTAGACTTTTATTACAGCAACATCCCACTAACGTGTACCAAAATCTTATTACTATTTAGCAAATTATCCCCAAAATTTAGCAGTTTAGTTTTTTTAAACATTTTATTTATTTGATAGAGACACAGCGAGAGAGGGAACACAAGCAGGGGCAGAGGGAGAGGGAAAAGCAGGCTCCCCGCTGAGCAGGGGGAGTCTGATGCGGGGCTCAATCCCAGGACTCTGGGATCATGACCTGAGCCGAAGGCAGACGCTTAACGACTGAGCCACCCAGGTGCCCCAAAACTTAGCAGTTTAAAAAAACTATTATCTCATATTTTCTCTGAGCTGGGAATCTCAGAGTAGCATAGCTGGATGTTTGGCTGCCGTCGGGGGTCAGCTAGGATTATAGTTATCTGGGATTTCATTGATCTGGAATATCTTCTTTCAAGGTCACTCACTGGTTGTTTGGAGGGGACTTCACTTCCTCTCCTGAGCCTCCCCATAGAGCTAAGAGTATGGCTTCCTCCAGAGGGAGTGATAAGAGACAGAGATTGAAGGACGGAGTAGGAGATGGGGGAGGGAGGTGACAGCAAACACTAACATTCAAGAGTATCCAAGATAGAAATCACATTCTTCTAAACTTGATCTTGGAAGTGACAGACTTCTTTAGTATGCTGTAACTGACCCATACCACCACCGATGCAACACGGAAGGGGCTACACAACAGAATGAAGCCAGAAGGTTGGAATCGTTGAGGACTATCTTGAAACTGGCTATTACAAAAAGCTTGTTAAACTTCTGAATTAGTTAGGTTTGAAAAATTAAGAGATAGGGCAAAAAATAAGTTATTTCTGTCTTCTTGGGGATAGTAGACACTATTTCCATGTGGTAGCATTCTCTCTTCTAGCCAAATATTTATTACTTGCCTGACCTTTGGAAACATTAAAATTCCTGGTCTGTATCTCTAGTTAACTCGTTTGCTTTTTTATAGTTATGACAGCTTGTACACATAATCTAGAAGGCTCTAGCTAATCAGCATTTTCTTTGTCTCTTTGGCTTTCTCTTTTTTTAATTAATTAAACATATACTTATTCCGTGCTCGCTTCAGCAGCACATATACTAAAACATATACTTATATCCCCAATATAAAGGGCCAAAAACTGAGAACATGAAAAAAAAAAAAATAGAGTAGCACAATGTATTCTGCTTTAAACTTAGCTCTAAACTTAACCCTAGAGTTACAGCCCCAGTATGTTTCTGTTCTTTTTTGGTAAATTTAATTATTTTGAATTTATAAGGTGTCATTAGTCAATAAATTATAGCACAGTTAAAATATCTAGAAGAAGTAAATCCAGTATTTCCTTTTAACACATAATACAAAGCAAAATTAGGTTTGGAAAAAGATGGAGAAGAATGTTCACAGAAGCATTCAAAGATGCCTGGAGGTAATAATCAAGAAATTATATAAATTGGGAGTTTTTATGTACAACATGGAAATTTCTTGTTTTGGTAAGCCATGTCATTTAGGGTACATGTGCTAATAACACTATCTATTCTGGACCAAAAAGTATCAAATATACTTAAAAGTTAGGTCCTTTGTATTCTCCCAGTTAGCTAATAATTTTATATTAACCTAGTTAATATTTTTACTTATTTGGCATTTTGTGACTTAAATATAACTACTCAATCTACATCTTAATGGTAATGTTTACTAGACTGTTAAAATGCCAAGTACAGGAATTAAGTATTTTATCTACAATCTTACATAACCTTAAAATATCCTGTGAGTAGGCCCTGTTATGATTTTGAAGGTTCTGTTATCATTTCCAGTTTTATGAACAGAGAAACTAAAACCTGGAAGGGATATGTAACTACCCTAAGTTTGTAAGGATGGCTAAGATTCCAACCTATAGCTAAGTCCTTTTTTCCCCAGTATGTAAAAACAATAGTGCCTTTCTTCCCTACTGGCTTCTAAAGGAAGAATAAGTGTGAAGGCTAAAATGTTACATTTTTTCGGCCCCCAGTTTCTTCTCTCAGATGTTTTATCAGAATTCAAGATTTTTTTGTTTTGAAAGAGGTAATATAAGCATGTTTATTTTATAACATCTCCAAAACAACACCCTGTGATCAAATGTATTGATATTTCTGCAGGACTATAAATTCATTTCAGCCCAGATCACATTTTGCTACCAAATTTAGTGGTGGTCATGGTGGAAGTAGTTTGTTGCCTTTCCTCACCTCCATATATTTATTACATGTTTTCAAACCATCTTGCATTTTAGAGTCATGTATCTATAATTGTAGATGTTAGTTGAGGAACTTGCCTTCAGATTTCTTAGACATGTGCTCCAGCTAATGTTGAACCCCAAAACTAAAGAGACTTACTCCTTCAGTCTCAGACAGCCCTGGATCAGAGCAGGCCTATTTACATAACACTGCTCTGCCTGGGTAAGAGTTGAAGTATTTTTTTTCCCTTTTTTTTTTTTTTATTATGTTCATCACCATACATTACATCATTAGTTTTTGATGTAGTGTTCCATGATTCATTGTTTGCGTATAACACCCAGTGCTCCATGCAGTACGTGCCCTCTTTAATACCCATCACCAGACTAACCCATGCCCCCACCCCCCTCCCCTTTAGTACCCTCAGTTTGTTTCTCAGAGTCCATAGTCTCTCATGGTTCGTCTCCCCCTCTGAGTTGAGGTATTTGAAGAGCAAAGAATTAGTATCTCTAGTTTCACTTCTAAGAGGAAGAGTTATGGAGCCTAATCACATCGCATAGTCATCCTTCCCAATTTACCTATAGTTCTGCCTCTGAAGGAGCAGAGTAAATAAAAGGACTAGAGTGAGGCCAAAAGTGTGTGTGTGTGAAAAAGCCACCACCACCCACTTTCCTCAATACCAGAACTCTTTATTACTATTATATACTATGTTTACAAGTTGTCCTTATTCTACACCTCTCTTATATAAAATCATTCAATTGTTGTATCTCCTGTACAAGTTTCAAGTAGAAGTGTGTATCACTACTGACCTTCATTACAGTTGTAGCTGATCAACATGTTTCGGGGTCAAGGATTGATTAAGACCCTCAACAATGGGTATTGCTGTGTTTTATAGGAGAGTCTTAGTAGATGCATGCTGAAATACTTAGGAGTGAAATGTCGTAATTGTACACTATACTTTCAGCGGTTCTGCAAATTAAAAAAAGTTTAAAAAGTGAATATGGAAGATACTAACAATTCTTGAATCTTGGTAGAGGCTGCCTATATCACTTTATTTTCTTTATTTTCTCTTTATGATTGAAATTTCTCAATATAAGTTGAGGAAAGGAAAATTTTTGATGATGACATTTGGGTTATATATGGAATACATATTTGACAGAATTGAACAATTTAATGGTAATAAATAATTATAAGAGTTTAGATGTTTTGTTGAATAGTTAATGCATGCACTTACTTTGTATATTAGGTTACAAATTGGGTAGTTAAATTGATGTTCACATTCTTTTTTTTTAATTAACATATAATGTATTATTTGTTTCAGGGGTACAAGTCTATGATTCACAATTCACAGCGCTCACCACAACACATACCCTCCCCAATGTCCATCACCCAGCCACCCCATCCCTACCACACCTCCCTCCCCTCCAGCAACCCTCAGTTTTTTTCTTGAGATTAAGAATCTCTTGCGGTTTGTCTCCCTCTCTGGTTTCATCTTGTTTCATTTTTTCCTCTTTTCCCCATGATCCTCTGCCTTGTTTCTCAAATTCTACATATGAGTGAGATCATATGATAATTGTCTTTCTCTGATTAACTTATTTCACTTAGCATAATACCCTCTAGTTCCGTCCACGTTGTTGCAAATGGCAAGATTTCATTTTTTGATGGCTGCATAATATTCCAATGTGTGGATGTGTGTATATATTCCACATCTTCTTTATCCATTCATCTGTAGGTGGACATCTGGGCTCTTTCCATAGTTTGGCTATTGTGGATATTGCTACTATAAACACTGGGGTGCAGGTGTCCCTTTGGATCATTACATTTGTATCTTTGGGGTAAATACCCAGTAGTGCAATTGCTGGCTCGTAGGGTAGCTCTATTTTCAACTCTTTGAGGAACCTCTGTACTGTCTTCCAGAGTGGCTGCACCAGTTATGTTCACATTCTAAGTGTTTTAATATCTAGTAGAATACATTTGAATTAAAACCCTGAAAATAAGCTGTTCTTCTTCTATGTCTAATTCTTCGTCTGTATTTAAGTTTAGGACTGAAAATGTTTGGTTTTTTTGTTGTCATTCGAGGATTTTATTTATTTGTTTATTTATTTGAGAGAACACAGGTGCATGTGGTAGGGGGGCAAAAGGGGAGGGAGCAGGAGAATCTCAAGCGGACTCCGCGTTTAGCAGGGAGCCCTTCTTGGGGATTCATCTCACGACCCTGAGATCATGACCTGAGCCAAAATCAAGAGTGGGATGCTCAACTGACTGAGCTACCCAGGTGCCCTGGAAAATGTTTGTTTTTAAGAAATGATTAAATATGCCAAGTTTGGGTTGATATAATACTAATTAAATCTACAAGGTTTCTATTGCTAAGTCCTAGAAGCCATTAGCAATTGTGGACTGAACTGAAGACTTCTGAAACCATTAATTTTTAATAAAAATAAGTTTAAGTATTGGTATTTTCCATTTCTCTTTTTTAATGCCTATCATGTTTATTTCTTCCCTAGATCTTCCTCAGAACTGTGATCCTAACATTCCCTTAGTTGCTCAGGAATTAATGAAAAAGATGATACGTCAGTTTGCAATTGAGTATATTTCAAAAAGTGGTAAAATTCAAGAAAATAGAAATGGTTCAATTGGACCAAGTCTAATATGTAAAAGTATCCAAATGAATCAAGCAGAAAACTCCCTTCAGGAAGAACAGGAAGGCCCCTTAGACCTCACTGTGAATCGAATGCAAGAACAAAATACTCAGCAAGGTAAGATTTTGTGTGTGGTGCATGTGTGTGTGTGTGATTCATAATTTTATGTTTTAGTATTTAATATACATAAAGACTTACATTCATAAAGAAAATTTATTTTGGAAGTAATATTACTTGCAATTAACCTATGTGATATGAACTAGAGAGAAGTGCTGAATTTTGTATTTGACTTTGTTTACAAAAGAGGAAATTTGAGTTGCTCTTGGTCTCTTTTCACAATAAAATGTATGGTAAGAGAATCTTAACAAGCAGCTTAAAAGCAAAGAATACAAATAAAGAGCTATATAAATTATTTTTAAAATGTATAGATGAGAACACTAAGCACTTGCTATTCAGTTTTTACACTTACCTGCACCCCAATGTTTACACTTAGGTGAAAAATAAAAAATAGATTTTTTTTTCAATTATTTATGATGTAACTGAGGAAAAAGAAAAGTTAATATATGTGATAAATATAATCATGCAATTAAGTATTATAGAGATACATTTTTCATAAGAAGTCTGAATGATGAAGGCTATATTGGACTTATCTAACAGTTAATTGAAGAAGAGCCATGATTTACAGAAGAAAGGAAGGAAGGACCTTTTAAGTGCTTGTGGGGGGTGCCAAATATTGTTTGCCTGGAGAAGAGAGGACAGGTATCTTTTGTTAACACAGGTTAGGGATAGTGTTGTCAGTCCTTGGAGTCAGGTTTGATCACAGAGGGCAGTGTGTGTTTGGGCTCTAGAGTATCTAGTCAGTGTTTAAAGAAGATAGTCATTTCATTGTATAAAACAGATTAAAATTGAGAGTGGATGAAATATGGAATGATTTTCTCTTTTTGCCTCCCTAATTTTAGGTTGTGGGAGTTTACTTATGTAGAAAGATCTGAGAAATATTAAGATAATAATTAGACAGTTTATAAGCAGAACTGTCAAAGATGACTATGATATGAGGCTTGAGGAAAAAATATATCAACACAGAATTTTGGAAAGTAGAAGGCATAGGATTTTTAGAACTTTGCTTTTTTTTTTTTTTTTGCTTTTCCGTGTTTCATATCCTCTTAGAGCTCTTTGTCAAAGGCAGTTCAGTGTTCTAATGAGACTAAAAGGTTTTGGTATCTGACAGACTTGTGGTTGACCAGCTCTGCTACTTAATTACTTGAACAAGTAACTTTACCTATTGGAGCTTTAAGTTTCCTCATTTGTTATTTGGCATTAATAATAGCAAACTCATTAGAGCAATGTGAAAATTAAATATGAAGTAACGAACTCATAAAGGATAGTTGAACACTAGTCTCCATGCTCTGTACCTGCTTTTCCTTACTACCACAGAAGAGAAGTCTTAGAAGTAACATGATAGTTATCTGTAAATATTTGTGTGGCTATTACATTAAAGTAGGGCAGAACTTTCTTTGAATAGCCCAGTGAGTAGAATTAGGATCTAGAAATTAGATGGAAACAGAAATATTTCTAAGGATCAGACATTTCTCCAAGTGGAAAGTGGTTGCCTTTCATTAGAGGTATTCAAAAGCATTAGATGAGTGGTTGGAATAAGTGACATTTTTAAAAGTCAATTTCCAGTCCTTACATTCTATGATTCTATGAACTTAAGTGATCAGGCAAACCCAAGTATATACAGAAAACAAGTAATGTAAATGTTTTAAATTACTGTGATATTCTTGGCAAAGTACACAGATAATATATGTGAACATCCTTTTCATCCGAAGATTGAAAAGAGTAATGATAGTGGATATAAATCTATACCTTAAATAAATAGTCTTCTTGATGAATTTGGTGGATTACTTCTTATCTTATATGATTATAGGAATCATTTAGTCTAGTGTGGCTTGTAGTACAGAGAGCAAGGGAGAGAATATTAATAGATTAAGCCAAAGAAATAGATAGAGACCAGATTATGAGAAAGTTACACAGGAAATATTAAAGATTTTGACTTTCTTAGGGCCACAGATTGCTTCAAGCAGAGAGTAATAAAATTAGATTTTTTTTTTTTTATAAAGCCATTCTGTGGTATAGATTGGGTAGGCTCTAAGTTTGCATACTTGCACATGAAATCCTAAAAAAAAAATGGAGCACATATCCTTTGATGCATTTGTGTGTGCATGTGTGTGTGCATGTATATACACCAATATCTGTACTAATCTTTCCATAAATTAAAATTTTTAAGGTTGAAATAAAGATGTTATAAACAATTTTTAAGTATCTTGCTAATTATGACTTCACTGCTGGTATGTTATTACACAGTATAGACTTTGGGAGAATTTTATTAGTAATGATAGAAGATATAAATCCATATTTCAAATGGTTTTCCTAAGAATTAAAATTTTGGGGGGTGCCTGGGTGGCTCAGTTGGTTAAGCGTCTGACTTCAGCTCAGGTCATGATCTCAGGGTCCTGGGATCAAGCCCCTGCGTCCAGTCATCCAGTCGTCCAGTCATCCAGTTGGGGCTCCCTGCTCAGCAGGGAGTCTGCTTGTCCTTCTCCCTCCGCCCCTCCCCCCACTGGTGCTCACTCGCTCTGTCTCTCTGTCTCTCTCTCAAATAAATAAATAAAGGATGTGAGGGCGATCTGGCTGCGACATCTGTCACCCCATTGATCGCCAGGGTTGATTCGGCTAGGTGGGTGTCCCCTTCCTCCCTCACTGCTCCATGTGCGTCCCTCCCGAAGCTGCGCGCTGGGTCGAAGAGGACGACCTTCCCCAATAGAGGAGGACCGTTCTTCGGTCAAGGGTATATGAGTAGCTGCGCTCCCCTGCTAGAACCTCCAAACAAGCTCTCAAATAAATAAATAAAATCTTTTTAAAAAAATTAAAATTTTTGGCCTGATTTCACTGTTCTTACCTATAATCAATTAAGTGTTTATACTAGTAGTAGCTGTGTTCTGCCTTTATTTGCTAGTGCTTACATTTTTCATAGTATTCTCACTTTATAATGTCTTAACAGTACTCATTTAAGCCCATTGTTCATTCTGTGTGTTACTTTATTCAAATTAGATAATGTAATCTATAAATCTAATGGCTAATCTAACCATAAATAATGTGAATAATTTATGGGTAGTGTAACTTATAAATCTTTAAATTATCAATCATGGTTTTGTAGGTAAACTTCATATAACCTTTTTTTTTTTTTTTTAAAGATTTTATTTATTTATTTGACAGAGAGACACAGTGAGAGAGGGAACACAAGCAGGGGGAGTGGGAGAGGGAGAAGCAGGCTTCCTGCAGAGCAGAGAGCCCAATGCGGGGCTCGATCCCAGGACCCTGGGATCATGACCTGAGCCGAAGGCAGACGCTTAATGACTGAGCCACCCAGGCGCCCCAACTTCATATAACCTTAAAGCAACAGATAATTTCTGTCTTTTACAGACTATTTTAAAGAATAGAAAAGAGAAATGTTGGTATAATCTTTATACCAAAAACAGACAAAAATAGCAAAATAAAGTTGCAAACCAGTCTTACTTACAGACATAGGTACAAAAATCCTAAATAAATATTAGCAAAATGAATATAGTGAAGTATAAAAACATAATAAATGATGACAGGGAAGCATAGATGATTCCACATTTGAAAAACCTCTATGATTTTCCACATTACCAAAAAAAAAAAAAAGAGAGAAGAAACATATCATCCTAATAGTTACAGAAAAATTCTACAAAAGCTGACACATTTATAATAAAAATGTTTATCAAATTAAGAGTAAATGTGCACTGCCACTACCAAAAATATCATATCCTAATGATGTAATGGACAAGACAACAATGCACACGATCACCAATTTTCAACATTTTCCAGACCATAGAGGTCCTGACTTAAGTAGCATGATGAGAAAAAAAGAGAAGTATGAAAATAAGCAATAATAAATATGTTATAAGGCAAGAATGAACAAAATTGTGGTTGCTTACAAACAGGATGGTTGTGTATGTAGAAAGTATGAAAGAATATCTAGGTAAACTTTTAGAACTGATAAAAAGTTCAGAAAAGGTACTGCTCACTAGATCAGTATATATTACTGCAAATCAGCAACCACCCAGTTAGACAATCCAGTTTTTAAAAAATCTCATTTACAATAGCAACAAAGCAGAAATGCAGCAGAACACTGAAGAATGAAACTAATAAACTGCTTCAAACCTTATGGATAACATAATACTATTGAAGGATGGAAAATGAGACTCCCAAAATAAGTTCCATTTTAAATGAATGGACAGATGCTAAAAGATGGCATTTCATCCTTAATGTGCTTGTAGATTCAGTGTCATTCCAGTCAAATTCTCATTGGGTTTATTGTGAAAAATGACTTGCCAATCCTAAAATTTATGGGCAATACTTAAAGAGCTAAGCATAACTTAAGTCAAGGTGATTGAGGGAGTTCCTCTAAAACATATCAAGACTTACTTAATGGAAAACAGTTAAAACATGGTGCTGTTGGACATATACAAATCAGTAGAACAGATTAGCAGTCTGGAAACTCTCCAGATGTTAGTGGAATCTGGTACAAGACAGAGATGTCATTATAAATCACTGGGAAGGATGGCCTATTGAATAAATGGTTCCAGGACAACTGGTTATCCATGTAGGGCAACAACAACAACAAAAAAGAGGATTCCTACCTCACACCACTCACAAAAGTAATTCCAGTGGGTTATAGGGCTAAATGTGAAAAGAAAAACTAAAAGAAAAGATATAGGATTAAATCCTAATGAACTCAAAATAAGGAAGACTTTCTTAAGATTGCAAGAATAACGGGGCGCCTGGGTGGCTCAGTCGGTTAAGCGGCTGCCTTCGGCTCAGGTCATGATCCTGGAGTCCCGGGATCGAGTCCCGCATCGGGCTCCCTGCTCGGCAGGGAGTCTGCTTCTCCCTCTGACCCTCCCCTCTCTCATGCTCTCTGTCTCATTCTCTCTCTCAAATAAATAAATAAAATCTTTAAAAAAAAAAAAAAGATTGCAAGAATAACAATCCATACAACAATTTTGTAAATTTGACTGTATTAAAATAAACTTAACTGTTACAAAAGTCACTATGAACAGAGGGCAAATTCAAGCCTCAAATGGAGACCGTATTTATAACTGATGTAACTGGCAACCCATTCAACTAACAGAACGAAACTACAGTGAATGAGAAAAACACAGCTATGTAGAAAAATAGGCAAAACACTTGTCAGAACAGAGTTAGCCATATAAGGAAAGAAAAAGATACTTAAAAGAATATCCTACCCAGCCTCTGCCCCAGTATAGGGTTCTTTTATTCTGTCATATAAGAGATGGTAATTCAACCACTGATTGATAATAAGTACTTGCAAAAAATCTTTGATAGCTCTGATAATTAAGCTCATATCTCTGAAATATCCACCCCTTGTTTTATATTTTTTCTATCTGCAACAATATTTTGCTTAACAGTACTATAAATATTTGTAGAAATTATTATAACTCTAAGATTTCTCTTTTGGGGATTTTTCCCCTGTCTGCAGCAATATGAGAAAATTTACTCCTTCTACTACTGCTGTAAATATTTATTGAAACTATTATGTCTCTCTAAACTTCTGTTTTCCAGGCAAATCTTTTCATCTTTTTTAATTGTTCTTCATAAGTCAGTTTCCATATTCCTCATTTTCCTTTCCCTCTCTTCTACAAACTCTAGACTGGCTTAAAATGTAGTTACCCAGAGGGGAACATTGCCATTTACTTCTCCATTGTACTTTCTAACAAGGTATTTGAAATATTAGAGATATTTCTTTGTGCACTTTCATTTCTACAGATTTGTATAAATACTCTGAGACTCAGAAACTGGGAGGAAGTAAGTCATGCATTGCTTATACCAATGATTCTTTTTTGCCCCGGCACACTAAGTTAAAAAACAGGTAGAAATAACATTCGCGTATCATTTTTTTTTTAAATTTCACTCTTAATCTGGGACCAAACTAAAAACTTCTCCTAAATTCTAAAGTACAGGAAGAAATTTGCAACTTATAGACTTTATCATTATTGTGATACTCATGAAGAATTTACCAGTCCTATACAAAACAAGATCAAATATGGGCAGAGATGAAACAGCATGTCATTGGCCCTGTTGGTGTAGATTTCTGCCATGAGGTCCAGTGATACTCTCCTAGAGCTTTCTTTATAATTTCTCATTGCATTGCAATTGTTTCCATGTTTATCTTTCCACTATAATATATCTTTGGAAGCAGGAACCTGTCTTCTCATTTTTGTATTCCCAGTACATGTATGATATATGACATGTTCAATTTATTAGATTTAAAATCTTCATTGTTTTCAAATGCTACTGACAACTAAAATGAGAATTGAGACTTGATCATTGGATTTATGATTCTTTAGCAATGAAATTTTTTATTTTAATAATTTTGAATGGAAAATGCCTTAATACTTTCTTAAACAACACATGAAACATTGTCATGATGAACATTAGTTATTGCACTGCCTTGTAATATCTTGACATTTTAGAATTATTTTCCCTCAAGCTAATTGGCAACAGATAAGTAAAAAAAAAATATTTTCAGAAATTACTACTACACAGCGCTACCAATAAGTTAACCTTTGGAAATCACATCCTCTAGTTTGAGTAAGATTAAAAAAAAATTATGAGACTAATATCAACTAGGCTTCAAGTGAGCATTTGAGAGACTGCATTGAATAACTTACATGACTTTCACGGATATGTTTATTAAGTATCTCTTGCTGCTGCTGCTACTGTCACTACTAGTCTGGTTTCTTGGCTGAAATTAAGGTAGGTGAAGTTGTCAGCTGAGATGTTAAACTGTAATTAAGAGAGCCTTTATGGTTTTGTGATGTGATGTTTATGCTGTTTATAAATGGAGTCTGTTGTTGTTCTATGAGGAAAATACAGAACAGTTTTATAGTTCAGTTCAGAAGGTATTTCTATGTCCGCCAATGAAGGCAATAAAATTATCCCTCTTGTTTTTCATTGCTGAGCTTTTGTTTTTCAAGGCTAAAGACAGAAAAGAAAATGTTATGTCCGTGTTTAAGATGATACCATATTTTATTAAACCTGAAGAATAGAACATAATGTATCTAGATTATCCATGTCGCTTTCAATCTAATATTCTCTGACTCTAGGCATAGAAGAAACAGGTGATACTTAAAAATTCCAAATCGAGGCATACCACTTACCTGCTTTAAAACCTTTTAATGGCTTCTTATTGTCCTTAGGATAAAATCTAAAATCCTGAACTTGCCAAAATCCAGCTCCTGTCTACCAGTCTCATCTTGTGTCTCTCTTTCGTTTTGGTCCTCTTTCTGGCTATCTCTCGTTTTCTTCAATATGTCATACACTCTGGCCTCAGAACATTCACACATGCTCGTGCCTCTCTATAGAAGCCACTCTCTACCCCCACCAATTTATTCTAAATAAAACTTACTCTTCTTTTTTTCAGGTCTTTTAAACATCACTTCTCTAACAAAACCTCCCTCACACCTCCTAAATTGCATGTACACACACACACACACACACACACACGTGTGTGTGTGTACATTCTATTAATTTCCCACCAAAATTTAAGTTTGGGTCTCTTATATTTTCTCATGGCATCATGTGTTCTTTTGTAGCACTTATCACCCTTCTAATTATTTGTTGCCATCATTTATTTTGTGGTTTCTGTTTGTTAAGCTTTTTCCTGTCCTTTATTTTCTTTTAGGTTGCATTTTTCCCTTTATTTCACTTTTTTTTCCTTTGCTGATTTTCAAATTATATACTTCACTGCTATTCTGTTGATGGTTACACCAGAAATTTTTAAGTGTGTAATTAGCTGAACAGTTAATATAAGTAACTTAGAGCATTTTAAGTTGCCACCTATCCGGACACATAGAGCTATTTTATCAGTGCTTTAGTTCTCTTTTTATGACACCACAGTTTAAGCATTGTAACTGTTTCATATCATCAGTTTTTGTTTAGATTTACATATATGATGACCTTTTCCTTTGCTCACCATTCCTTCCTGTATCTCAGATTTTCCTCTAGGAACAAAAATTCTTTTAATAAACAGAATTTTCTTAATTCTATTGATAGCAAATTCCCAGGGTTTTTTTTTTTTCAGTTTCTTTTTTTTTTTTTTTAATGTATGTTCTTAAAAGATTATTTTTCTGGGAACACAAGTTTAGGCTTACTGCTACTCTGAGAGTGTCCTGGCTTCCATTGTTGCTATAACTACAACTAGTAGGCTTTCCTTTATAGGTAATCTTCATACTCTGTACTTTCAGCAACTCTCTTTCTCTGTATGTGTATTTTGTTTATGGGTTCTGTAGGTTGTCTTGGATATGTTTGGGTATAGATTTATTTTCTTTATTTTGATTGGTAATCATATGGTTTCTATAACTTAGGACAAATGTCTTTCATCAATTGTGATTTTTTTTAGCCATTATCTTTCAAATGTGTTGTAATTCTCACTTTATCACCTGTCAGAATCTACTGAGACATTTTTTGGATCTTCTCATTCTATCCTCTGTATCACTTATCTTCTCTTTTTTTTTTTTTAAAGATTTTATTTATTTATTTGAGAGAGAGAATGAGACAGAGAGAGCACGAGATGGGGGAGGGTCAGAGGGAGAAGCAGGCTCCCCGCCGAGCAGGTAGCCCGATGTGGGACTCAATCCTGGGACTCCAGGATCATGACCTGAGCCGAAGGCAGTTGCTTAACCAACTGAGCCACCCAGGCGTCCACTTATCTTCTCTTTTATATCTTCCATCTCTTTGTCTCCTTTTGTTGCATCTTGATTAGTGTATTTGGAGCAATCTCCAAATTCACTAATTCTCTCCTGAGCTATTCTGATTACTGTTTAACCTGTATCTTGAATTTCTAATTTGTTACTACATTTTTCATTTCCAGAATTATTTGTAACATTTTTAGAAATACGCCTGTCAGCATGCCCCTAATTTTACAAAAGAATCAATAAGCAAGATACCAAGAGTGACTAGGATTATTTTAGGCAAGGTGGTCAGGAATGTCTCCCTGAGAGAAATGAGTTTGAGCAGAGGCTTGAATAATGAGAAGTCCTCCACTTGAAGATCTGAGGGCAAGGGATTCAAGGAAGAAGAAATATCAAATACAAAGACAAAAATATCAGAAGGCAAAAAAGGCAGGAACAGATCAGTTATGTTTGAGGAACTGCATGAAGATTGTGTCAGTTACTTAAAAATCAGGAGACTATTCAAAGCTTTTTCTATAAAGTCAGATTATAAAGTGTGAAGAAATATAATTGTCACAGAACGTATGAACTGGATTTTTCGTTTTTCTGTCTTGTAAAGAATATCACAAACAAATAGCCATACGCTTTACAGTCAGATGTTCCTTAAATGTTGCCATGTAAGCAAACCAACACTTGACTAACCTAATTAGCTGCATGAAGCATAAAAAGAAAGAAAGAAGGAGAGGAAGAGAAAAAAAAGAAACAAAGAAAGAAAAGATTAACTTCCTTATAGCCATTACATTTTTCCTGAATATTTGTTATAGTTTGATAGAAAATTGGCCACTGTAGCACCACATGGTTTTTAAGTGACAATACTTTGGATTTTAGTTTCCTTTGTAATTTTTTTCATCTATTTTCCCTCTAAAGAGATAACTTTCATAATGTATATCTTAACTTTGAAGTTATTGGTTTGTCAAAATTGTGTTCTTGTGCTCAGATTGAATAAAAGTAAAGCTTACATTACTTCTGTATTTAAAACCTTCCTCTTAGTTTTCTGTTACATGAAGAACAAAATTTATTTCCATGACTTGTATGACTTTGCTAGGATCTTGTCCCTGCCCACCTCTCTGTTTTATATATAGAATACGTGTGTGTGTGTGTGTGTGTTATTCATTGGGGGCATTATTTATAATAGCAAAGAGTTGGAGATATATTCTCATTTGTAAAAAAAGCAGGAAGGATAAAAACTAAAAGCATGGTTTCCTATAAGGGGATGAAGTAGATGAGGCAGAGGAGACAGGATGAAAGTGCTGTGAATAGACTTTGTTATGTAGTTTTATGTAAATATTCTACACATTCCAAAGAATATACATTTTTTAAAATAAAGCAATCCCTAAAATTTGAGAAAGAATATAACAAATCTGGCTGCATTATTTTAGTAACATAGTGACACTGAGGAAAGAATTACGTCAGGTAACTTTAGCCAATATTTTGACTGTACAGTCTTAGTAGAATATATTCTAAGGACAAAGAGTGCTTCAAAGAAATCTTTTTGGTAATATTAGTAATAATATTGCCATTGTATATTATTTTGAATCTAGATAATAAATATGTAATCATGTAACATTGTTAGGGAACCAAGATTTCCAGGGTAAGAGAAGAAACACAGGAGTAAAAGCAAAGAAGTAAAAATGCTGTAATATTACATGTGGATTGGAAATGTCAGTGCAAATTCACAATTTTTTTTTCTTTTCAAAAATTTTCATTTCCTAGTCTGACTACTGAAGTACTCTAAAAGCAATGACAGCTCAATTGAACCTAGACCCGGATTATGATCTCTAAACATTATTTTCCTTTAAAAGGAAGCTGGCCTCCTTGCAATCCTCGTGTGGATCAGAAAGTGTACAAAATGAGCCTAGAACATCTTGTGCCAGCAAGCAAGGAAGCTCCAAAGACTAATTTGTCAACAGACTACAGAAGCCAATGTTAAGAGTTCCCCATTGGCCAGTATGAGAACATTTGAGCATCAGAATGAACAGTTGCAACTGAAGCATGCTGAATGTTTTAAAATCCATTCATTTATGATAATCAGAAAACAGAAGTGCCCCTCAAAGTCTTTAGTCCACCCTGGGGATACATAGTGTACCGTAGTGCGTAAATGAGCAATTAAAGGGAAAAGTTAAGTATTCGTCTTCTTTCTTTTTTTTCTTCCTTCCTTCCTTCCTTTCTCTCTTTCTCTCTCTCTCCTTTTCTTTTCTTTTCTTTCTACAGATTGTATTTCAGGACCAAATAGCCATCATTTAAGAAAGATTCTTGGGCGCCTGGGTGGCTCAGTTGGTTAAGCAACTGCCTTCGGCTCAGGTCATGATCCTGGAGTCCCTGGATTGAGTCCCGCATTGGGCTCCCTGCTCGGCAGGGAGTCTGCTTCTCCCTTGACCCTCCCCCCTCTCGTGTGCGCTCTCTCTCTCTCTCTCTCTCAAATAAATAAATAAATAAATAATCTTTAAAAAAAAAAAAAAAAAGATTCTTAAAGGGGCACCTGGGTGGCTCAATGGGTTAAGCAGCTGCCTTCAGCTCAGGTCATGATCCCAGGGTCCTGGGATAGAGCCAGGCCCCAAGCTCCCTGCTCAGTGGGGAGTCTGCCTCTCCCTCTCCCTCTGCTGCTCCCCCTGCTTGTGCTCTCTCTTTCAAATAAATAAAATCTTAAAAAAAAAAAAGGATTCTTAAAGAATTTCAGCTAATAAATATGGAAAACATGATAGATTAAAAATAGTACTACTTTGCAACTCCTAATAAGATAATTGAATCAAACATCATCATCAGAAGATAAAACTATTAGAGGAAAGGTTATTTGGGGAACTGTACAATGGAGGACATGGTCAGATTATCACCATCAGAACACACTGATCACTTGAGCATCATTGAGATTAGACTTTATGTGCCTTGTGATATGTTGCATCACTTTTGAAGTATTCTTGCCAAAAACAAGAATATGTTTGAATAGGAATCTAAGCAGTTCTTTAGGCCAGCGGTTCTCAAATATGGTTCAGGAAGTTCTTGGAGCCCCTGAAACTTTTTCAGGGGATACCCCAGGTCAAAACTAATAATATGTTATTTGTCCTTTTGACTCTCATTCTCTCACAAGTATGTAATTAAGTCCACCAGAGACTACTAGTATTTCTAAATATATTGACTACAGAAGCATATATGACAATCTGCTTATCTTCTATTAAGCTAGACATTAAAGAGATTTGCAAATTATTTAAAAATCTCACTGTTTTACTTTGAAAATGTTATTTTTCATTAAAATGTTTTTAAAAACATTAACATTTATAGTTATTGTTATCAATTAGGAATATTTTTTAAACTTATCAGTTTAATTTATATGGTAAATATAAATGGATGTAACTCACCTAAACAAAAGCTCTTTGAAGTTCACAGTATTTTTTTTTTTTAAGATTTTATTTATTTATGTGACAGAGAGAGAGAGAACAAGCAGGGGGAGTGGCAAGGAGGGGGAGAGAGAGAAGCTGGCTCCCGCTGAGCGAGGAGCCCCATGCTGGGGCTCAGTCCCAGGACCCTGGGATCATGACCTGGGCCAAGGCAGCTGCTTAACGGACTGAGCCACCCAGGCGCCCCCACAGTATTTTTTAAGAGTAAAAAGAAATTATGAGATCCAAAAGCTTACAGACCATTTGCTTTAGAGTTAATTCCAAGTTTATCAGAATTACTGGTAAATAGAACAAAGGAAATGACATCACAGGAGACAGAACAAACCATAATGTAAAATGTTCTCTAGTAGTACCGATGACCTAGCTTCTTCAAAAAGTCAGTGTTGGGGCACCTGGCTGGCTCAGTTGGAAGAGCATGTGACTTTTGATCTCAGGGTTGTGAGTTTGAGCCCCACGTTGAGTGTAGAGATCACTAAAATAAACTTGAAAAAGTGTCATGAAGACTCACTAGAGGAAATTTCAGTACAAACCAGGTGTTAGACGATAGCAAGGAATTGGTGTAATTATGTATGAAAATGTTTATATGTTTTAAAGATTCATGACACTGAAATGATGTAACATCTGGAATTAGCTTTAAAATACTTAGGTAAATAGGGGGCGCCTGGGTGGCTCAGTTGGTTAAGCGACTGCCTTCGGCTCAGGTCATGATCCTGGAGTCCCAGGATCGAGTCCTGCATCAGGCTCCCTGCTTGGCAGGGAGTCTGCTTCTCCCTCTGACCCTCCTCCCTCTCATGCTCTCTGTCTCTCATTCTCTCTGTCTCAAATAAATAAAATCTTTAAAAATAAAATAAAATAAAATACTTAGGTAAATAGGGATAAATGGAACAAGTATAGCAAAAATCTAGGTAATTGTTGAAACTGAAGAGAGGATATAAGGGAGAATCATTCTATATTTTTGTATGTTTGAATTTTATCTTAATAAAATTTATCTTTTTAAAAAGCGGATCACTTCTCAGAGGCTTTGCCTAATAATTTATTCCAACATAGTAACCCCTTTCCACCTGCCACTGTGTCCTGTTACTGTGTTTTATTTTCATTATAAGTCTTACCACCTTGGGAAATTTTTTTTTTATTGATTTGTTTATCTTTTCTTTGTCTTCCCCTCTAGAATGTAAGTTCCATGAAAGCAGGAACATTTTCTATCTTGTTCCCTTACTGTTTCCTGTGTGCCTAAAAAAATGACTGGCATATTGTATCCATTCAATAAGTATTAATTGAATAAATGAACATAAAAGCTATATATTATAGGAAAACTAGAAAACAAACAAATGAAGAAAATAAAAATTATCCTTTCTTACCTACCCAGCAGTAACTGCTCCTGTTAAGTTTTCAACCTGAATCATTTTCTGGGAAAAAATACATAGACACATACACTCTCTGTCTTCCCAGAGCTCACTCCCACAAATCTACATTATATAATCCTTTGCAACTTATGGTTTTTAAAATAATATTTTTAAACATCCTTTTGTTACTAGATATCTTTCTACAAAATCATTTACTTAGTTGAATAATATTCTGTTGTGTGGAAGTATCACATATTTAATTCTGTCTCTAGGTATATAAGTAAACATGCTTGAGCTAAGACTTTGCCCTCAATCTTAATTTTTACCATAGGACGCATTCCTAGAAGTAAAATTGCTGCATTGAAGTGCACATGCATAAAGCTGTTATAAGTCAAGATAGTGGGTGTAGGAGTGAGTTAGTGATCAGAGGGAAATAGGATGGGGGGTGTCTCTTGGTTGATGGTGGTAATCTAGGTGCTGTTTACATAGGACTGTTTAGTTTGTGGAAATTCATTAAACTATACTTGTGTGCATTTTTATTATGAATGTCATATTTCAATAAAAAGCTTTTTAAAATATAAATCATTTTTGGATAAGCATGACAGAGGCTATCAAATGTATGGTCAACAAATGTAAAGTCTTCCAGTATGACATTGTTGTAATAAGTATACATCCCACTTTTTAAGTAAAATGTTTGGTTAAAACTTGAACTTATTGAATAAGGTAGTACAATACATGGGATAAAAAAGAGAACCTGTTTTTTAAAATATTTTTTAAGTATGGACTTGAAGCTTTTTGAAATTTTGTTTCAATTCAGTACTTATAGGAATAACTGAAGAAAGAAAAAAACTGCAATGAAATTCTAAAATGGTATTTGGTGGAAGTGCTTAGCTAATTTTTACATCCTAAGTTCACAATTTATATTGTCTTTTATTAATAAATAGTAGATGAATGAATTCTATGGGTTTCAGCTATATATGCACTAAATAAAACATCAGGAAGGCTATAACTTTCCCTTTTTAGAACGCTTGCTTGTCGAGGGAGGCAAATAAGGGAAGGAAAAACCAATGTTAAAACTTAATTGATATGTTACTCTGATATTTTATTGGTTATTCCCCCATGACTCTGAAACTTTAACTCGTTGGTTAAACCAGTAACAATAAAAACAATTTAAAAATAAAATTTGGGTAAACCCAAGGGAATGCTTTTATACTTTGGTATTATTGCGTTAATAAGTTTTGTTAAGTGTGTGTTAATAAGTTTTCGTATGTGTATGCAAGTATGTGCCCACACACATATTTTAACTGCTCAGCTCCTTATCAAAGATCAGCATTGTTGTCATGTGGTATATTTACTTCCAGGTTTTATTCTATGTTTGATTTTTTTGGCTTTTTATATGGTTAGTTGTCCATATCTCTATTCAAGTTTATATCCTACCTTTTAAAAACACTGTAATAGCAGTTGCAGTGTTCAGTGTTTTATTAATTACCTTAATGGATATGTTAGACCTAATTTTCAAACAAGTGAAACTAGCATAATTTATATAACCATTTTTTAAATATTCAGGGTTTAAAAAAAAATTGTATTGATCAGTAATATTGAAATCTTTGGTATCTTTGTACATGAAAACATTTCCTTGTTAAATATTTTCTTAAAATAGATACCTAGAAAAGTGTGAACATTTTTAAGATTTTTGATGACATATTGCTGTAATGTTTCCAAAAGGGTTGTGTTCCTGAACTAGTAATGTATGACCATGCCAAGTTTATTACACCATTACCAACCTTGTAATTTGTCTTTTCAAAACATCACAGATTAGAACTGTAGTTAAACGCAGACTCAGGGACATGGGTGCCTGAGTTTGAATGGCATTTTCACTACTTAACTGTGTGACCGTGGGTAGGACAATTAACCTCTTTCACTTTCAGTTTTATCATTTAAATTTGCAAATTAGTAAAACCTATTTCTGTATTGGGTTGTGTAAGCACTAAATGGGTTAAGACATGAAACGCTCTTAGTGTAGTGTTTCACACACTTTATGTGCACTATAGAAAAATATTAGTTTTATATATGTAGATTTTTTGTGAGTTACTAATATTTTTTAGAAATCAGTTGAATATAAGTGGATTAATAATTTAAATCATAGGACTCTCCTAGAGAGTAACGTTAAGAAAAGACCAGAAAGAGCCAGAGGCTGACTAGGACAATACCTTGAGGGGCTAAAATAAAGACAAAACCCCAGGTGCCTGGGCAGTGCAGTCAGTTGAGCATCCGACCTTTGGTTTCGGCTCAGTTCATGGCCTTGGGTCATGGTATCAAGCCCCGCATGGGGCTCCACACTCAGCACAGACTCTGCTTGGGATTCTCACTCTCCCTCTCCTCTGCCCCTCCCATTTCCTCCCCACCCGTGGGTGCGCTTGCTCTCTCTCTCTCTCTCATAAATAAATCTTTTTTTAAAAAAAAGACAAGATGCATATAAAGAGATAGACAAGAAATGATGAGAGATGTAAGGTAGAAATAGCATTAAGGTATTTATTAAAACTGTAGCATAAGTTTGCAGTTTGCATCAAACATTATTAAATGTTAAGTAGCAGTGATTTTGATGAAAGTTTTATTGCTAGTAATTGCCATTTCTGTGAAATTTAATTTGGAATATTCTCCCCCTTCTAGACAACATAAAATTTATGTGATATTTTCATTAAAATGCACTTGCCTTCATATACTGAATCTTACTAATATTTACATATTTAATATTGATGAGAGAGAATTCGGTTTCAAAGACCTCTTATCTCATATTCCCTCCTATGGACTGAGCTTCATGATTTGTCTCGTGCAGCAACTGAAGACCAATAGTATTGTGAGGAGTTAATAATATTCATAATTAAGTGATTAATGATCATCAGTCTTGACAATTTCTGAAGAAAAATCTGTATGATTATTAGAACCTAAAAAATACAGTAATTGATTAAAACCTTTCTTAGGTTCTTTAACTTAAGCGGAGTTTCTCTATGTGCAGCTAACCCTCTCTTCTGTATAGATATCAACCTTTTGACTGTGTTGTTGTTTTCTGGATAGCTGAACAAAGTTAATTGATTGCATGACTGTTTTGCTAGTCAGAATCTTTTGTATGCAATGCTGATTGTTGTGACAAAATTGAACAAGACATTGATGAGTCAGTGTATAAGTTTTTACTGAGGTACTATTCCTTTCAGGCCCTGGCTTAGGGAGGGAGTCTTGTGAGAAAATCAGCCAGGTAATTATGCTTAATTACATATAAATCTTAAATAGATTCTAAAAATAGTTACTAACTCCCCATATTAGACTTGAGGTGCTAAACCAAACAAATTATAATAACACATCATAAATACAGTATAGAAAAATATAAAGGGTGTTGGGAAATTTGGAAAACATTTGAGGGGATGGATGATCCTGAAGGATGTATAGAAATTAACTTGCCAGGCCAAGAGAACACAGAACCTACTTTGAAGAATGGACAAAGGCCATAAGATGAGAGATAAGAAAAAATGGTATCCGGGGTGCCTGGGTGGTTCATTTGTTAAGTGTCTGCCTTCGGCTCAGGTCATGATCCCAGGGTCCTGGGATCGAGCCCTGCATCGGGCTCCCTGCTCCGCGGGAAGCCTGCTTCTTCCTCTCCCACTCCCCCTGCTTGTGTTTCCTCTCTCGCTGTCTCTCTCTCTCTGTCAAATACATAAATAAAAAAATCTTAAAAAAAAAGTAAAAATGGTATCCTTGGAGGTGTGAAAAACAATTCTGTATTATGACAGTTGCACTTGTCTGCTTTGAATAGATCCTTGATCAGGAATTTGCATGAAAATACGGAACTGAAAACAATTTGTAAATGAAAATTCAAATCTTGATTTTAACAGAAGGTGAATTCTAAAAAAAATTAAGCCAGTAAAATATTGATATCAAGAAATTGCCCAGTTTCGTCATGGTTTCAGTTTTTCAAGGATCAGTCCATTTTAAAAGTTATATCTGGTAGTATATACAATTACCTGACCTTGTTGAAAGATTCCACTGGCCTCTCTATACATTTTGCATTGGTGTTTGATCAAAAGTAAATTATAGTCTTAAGACCCAGTCTATAATCAGTAAATGGGAATAATTTGTATTTATTACTAAGTAGTTTTCAAATATAAAGAAATATACTGCTTAATAGTTAGGTTCCTGTTATCTAGAACTAATAAGTGTGTTATTTGATCATGTTTGCTTCTGATAATGCTTTCTCTTAAGGAACTATCACATCCTTTTGTTTAGTCTTGGAAGCAACCTCTGATAATGCCTATTTATGCATTTATAAGTAAAATAGTTTTGTGTTTTTTAAAAATTCACAATAATGCATACTAGATGCACTCTTGTTAATTTATTCCTACAACTTGCTTTTCTTACCAGATGAGCAAAAATTAAAAATCTCAACACCACCAAATGTCATCAAGGATGTGGGAAAGAAATTTGGTGATATCTACTAAATTCCAAAAGTCCAGCAATTAACACTTCTAGGTGTATATCTTAGAAAAATTCTTATACATGCACACAAGAAAGCACTTAAAAGGATTTTCATTTCAGTATTTTTTGTAAAGTGTAAAACAAAAACAACCTAGGTACCTACCAGTAGTTGAATGGTAAATAAATTTCAGTCCTTGTCTTCTACTTATTTTATATTGCCCTAGAGCATAATAAGTGCTTAGTTTTTGGGGTGCCTGGGTGGCTCAGTTGGTTAGGCATCTGTCTTCGGCTCAGGTCATGATCTCAGGGTCCTGGGATCAAGCCCCATGTTGGGCTCCCTACTCAGTGGGAGTTTGCTTCTCCTTCTCCCTGTGCCCCTCACCCCTGCTCATTCTTGCTCTCTCTCTCAAATAAATAAATAAAATATTTTAAAAAGGAGTGCCTGAGTGGCTCAGTTGGTTAAGCCTCTGCCTTCGGCTTGGGTCATGGTGCCTGGGTCCTGGATTCAAGCCCCATGTCAGGCTCCCTACGGCAGGGAGCCTGCTTCTCTCTCTCCCTCTGCCATTCCCCCTGCAACTCGTGTTCTCTCTCTGTCAGATGAATAAATAAAATCTTTTTTTAAAAAGTGCTTAGTTTCTATCCATCAAGTTAATCATTAGTACTTTGGAAATATATACACGAAATAATCTAGTTATGATGTGCTATCTCCATTGTTGAAGGAGTGATGCTTATAGATGTAATCACTTCAACTAGATCTAAATCAGCAGCAGGAGCAAGAAAATGCCCTTTATCCCCATTCCTAATCTTTTTTTTTTTTTCCTGAATCCTTCTTCCCAGGCTATCTCTTCCCTTCTGTTACTGTTTTTGCTTTTCTAATTTGGATAATCCTAGAGATAACTCTGTGATTTTTCTAGCTCTTGAGCTACAGCTTTTATGATGTATAAAGGAGTAATGGTATCAGCAAAATACTTTAGTATAGGCCAAAGCACTGCTAACAAAATGTGAGATTTTCTATGATAACTAAAATTTCTCTAAAAGTTCTTTACTTATATATTTATGTATCTTGTATTCACTACATAAATGCTCATTCATTACATAATTTTACTGTGTGGTAGAAATATGTTGAGGGAGTATATTTTGTTTTCACTAGATTACAGATTAATGTGTTACTTCTAGAGCAAAACTATTAACATAGGTAGCCTAAGTATGGAGACAAGGCTGTGGGGAAAAAATTAAAGCATCTCTCACCTCGGTCAACTGTTTAGAGTTCTGAAAGAAGAAGAGTCAGGAGTATAAGCTTGATTTGAGTAGCTCTTTTAAAGATGAAACAGGACTTAGGTCTAGTTCATCCTTCAGATTCAAATTATCCCTAAACAGGGCCATGTGTCTAGGAATGGCCCAAAAAGGACAAGAATACCTTTATTGCCCTAGCTAGGGAGCTATAGCCTAATTTGCATAGTTAATGTAAAGGAGAGAGAGGAGTTCCCAGACCTCCTTTTCTTATTTCTGGTCTGTGAAATAATTAACTTTAAATTGACTATCAAGGGACGCCTGGGTGGCTCAGTCGGTTAAGCGGCTGCCTTCGGCCCAGGTCATGATGCCAGGGTCCTGGGATCGAGTCCCACATCAGGCTCCTTGCTCAGCAGGGAGCCTGCTTCTCCCTCTCTCTCCCTCTGCTTGTGGTCTGTCAAATAAATAAAATCTTTAAAAATAAATAAATAAATAAATAAATTGACTATCAAAAGTGTAAAAGTTTAGAATTGGAAAAATTTCATTAATTCATTTTGTAACATTGACTAGGAATAACATTTATGGAGAGTGTGTTTTATGTGCTGCATACTACGTAAAACATGAGCAGAATCAAAACTGGTGAATTCAGGGGTAAATCTGAATATGGATTAGATAGTAATGATTTTTTGAAGATGATCTTATAAGGTCTTGAAATAATAAAATTTTAATTGCTGAAGGAGAGAAATGAGATAGTAAAAGAGAAGACAACATTCAATTTTTTCTTTTAGTAGGTTACAGCACTCTACTATTTATGAAATACAAGTAAATAAGATTACCCTGACCTGAGGAATTCAGTCTTCAGGAATAAATAATTGCAAGACAGTATCATAAGTGTCATTAAGTGTTATAAGTGTCGACACAAGGGAGACAGTAATCAGCTTCTACTTGGGGTCATATGGATCTTTAAAGATGAGTAGGAGTTTGACAAGTTGAAAAGGTAGAGCATTCTAGGCAGAGGGAACCATGGACTGCAATTTGAGAGACCTGACACCAAGTAGCATGTTTGAGGAACTGTAAGTGGTTAGATACATGGGAAGTATGAGGGTTGGGTTGAGTTGGAGACAAAGCATAAAAAATTGAGCTGGACAGATAACCTGGGGCAAGATGCTTCATTTAACAATTTTTCAAGGTACTGTGTGTACCATATGCTTTGTTTACCTATCCAGTCTTCTCTTTTAATTCTTCAAAATTCTATTCAGCAAATATTTACTGAATGCCAGGCACTATTCTAGGCAGTGGGGCTACATGGGTGAATAAAATAGACATGGTCTTTGTCTTCACATAGCTGATGGTCTGCATGGCTAACACTGGTAAGTATGTAAGCAACTAGAATATAGCATGCTAAATGCTAAATAATATAGGTAAGTGTTGCAGGTATAGGAACCTAGAATAATGACAACCAAATTCAAGTTGTGGCCTGAAGGATTGAATGATGAGTAAGATTTGGTGAGAATTAGGGTGAATGTGGGGATAGAAGGAAAGGATTAGGAGTCTTCTAACAGAGGAATCTAAGGAAGTGTGAAACCCAGAGTTGAGAAATATGATAGTGTTTTCCCAGCAGGTTTCCCTACTCCACCTCTAGCCCTTGCAGTCATTCTCCCCCCTTGCAGTCATTCTCCCCACAGCAGATTGATCCATTAAAAGCACAAATTAAAATCATGTCAATCTTATGCTCAGAATCCTCCAATGGTTTCCTGTCTCTCAAAATACAAATTTCTTACCATGGCCAACAAGGCCTAATGTGATCTGCCTTTGTACATTTCTGATCTCATTTCAGTCAGCCTGGCTTCCAGCCATCCTGGCCTCTTTGCTATTCCTCAGACATTTCAGAAATGATTCCATGTCACAGCCCTTGCATACGCTGTTCCTTAGAGAAGCTTTCCCCCGATAACGTATTTGGTTGGTCATGGTTGGCATCATGACAATAGGTACTATTTATGCCTTTGTTACTGCTGCTTCCAAATTCCTAAAATAGTGCTTTGCACATATTAGGCACTCAATAAAATTATTGAATTACATATAGCAGGTTGTGAGATAGACATTTTATTTTTCTGTCTTTGTGTCTTGCCAGAGCACCTAAGTGATAGGTAAATTTATATGGTAACAATAAAACCCAGTTGATTTTTTTTAAACCAGCTTGAATTTTTATATTTTTTAAACATGTGTTTTCTTATAATGATTCTTTATAACTTAAATTTTCAATTTTTTAGCTATCGGTAAAGAAATAGAGTATTACTTAGTGCTGTGTTTTAAATTCATAGTTTATTTTTACTCTTTTCGATCCTTAAGTTTTTCAGATTAACATGTCTGAATCATTGGTTTTATTTATGTAAATTCAATGTTATAACAGTAATAAAAACAACTACATTTTAATAAATACTTAGGCAGTTGTTTTCTAACAGCCTATTTTTCCTAAAATGTTATATTGTTATAGGTTATGTCTTCATTCAATCACAGTTGTAAACACAATATATTACATAAGCAGTGATTCAACTGTTATACATTTCAGTTATTTAAAATAGTAAAATTTTACACTGAGTTCTAAAAAATACATTGATTATATATAGAGTCACAGTTTACCTAAAGCATATGTTCCACATATTGCTAGTCCTAGTAAATGCTAATTATTGTTCTCTTATTCATCATCATTTTTTCTGTGGTCTCTGTTTTGTACAACTTACATCATTCCTACTTTCTTGAAGCATCATCTGGGCAGCCTTGATTAGAAAAAAGTCGTGTATAGGCAGTTAATGGCTGTTCACAGCAGAATACCGGGAAAAGTGGCCAAAGTTTGATTTTAAACAGATTTTATATCATAGCCTGTTTGTTTCTTCATATCATTTGGCAATGCCTTCTCTGTTCTTTTTTCCTATGTAGTGCCTTCCCAGTCATGTCCTGTTCCTAAAACCACAAGATGAGTTGGGAATAGCCACATGTCAAATACAAGTGTTAATTTTTAGGTCATGAATTAGTAGATCAGCAAAAATATGAAATGTTAAAATGTAAGGATTACCTATCTGTCACAAATATAAAGTTTTTTCTCTTGCAAAAATTATAGGGGATGGAGTGTTAGATCTCTCTACAAAGAAAACCAGCATAAAATCTGAAGAGTCATCCATATGTGATCCTTCTTCTGAAAATTCAATGGCTGGGTAAGCAATATCTAGGAAATATAATTTAATATTAATATAAAATTATCTCTACAGAGAACTCTTAATACTACTTTGAGTAGATTGACATATATAGCTTTCTTCCAGAATTTTTGTCACTCATAAGTGTGTGTCTCTCATACCTTTCATTTGTCCTCTCTCTTTCTTTTTTATTCTTTCTGTTAAAGAAAAGTTATCAGAACAATCACCAAACTTTAGTTCATGTTACTAAAATGAACTAGCAACTTAATCATAGGCTACAAACTAAGAAGCAGGACGAGTAAAGAAAATTTAAAATTCAATATTCAGGAGGCAATTTTAAGGAAAATATGTGATTTCACTATTTAATTTTTTTAAACAATCAAATTTTAAAAGTACCATACTTACTAATTCTTAGAGCTAGCTTATAGTGTTTACATTTTTTTCACTGTGCTTTAGGTGTGGTGGCAAACTTTATATAATATATATAATATATATCTAGTAAGCACCACAGAAAGTCCTTTCATGCTTTGAAAGTTCTCATTAAATTAATTAAATAAATAATTAGCAGTGAAATGCTGTTCTGTTGGATTTTTGGATTTTTATTTAGTAACTTTTGCATCTTCCCATTAACAAACTGCATAGGAAGCTTTTTTGTCACAATTAAATCTTAGATATAGAGTGTAATTTGTTTCAACTAAGACTGTAGTAGCTTTTGAGTCAAAGTATAGTTAGCTTCTGTTTGAGAAACTGAAAATTACAATGATATATTTGAAATAGAAATAACATTTATAGTATCAAATTATTTTACCCAAATATAACTTATCTACTTGTTTCAAAATTTTAAGTTTTTGTCTAGAGAAAAATTAGTCTTGTGGAAATATGGGATGTTGTGTTTGGAAATATTCTTGCTACTACAAATTTCCTTTAAAGGGGTTGACTCTTTTATTACTTGTTTAGCGGTAACGTCACGTTTCTACTAACAAAAACTCCTTTAGGATTTGGGTATTTTTTATAATGGAACTCTTAATTGTACAAATAAAAATTATAAGTGTTGCTCTGCAAGCATCTGTCAGAGGAATAGCAACATCATGAGAATATTTTTACAAATACTGAGTTAGGATTTTAAGTTCTTGGAAGGTCTGCCCGTTGAGGCCACCGTATGATTGACACATTGTCCTACCAGGACTGTAGCGTTTGCTTTGATAAGGAGTAACTACTACATCTCACAGACTTAAAAAGAGTCATAAGCAGTGATGTTACCTAAGCAAGGAGTATAATAAAGGAGTGGACCCTCCCCTTCCATAGCTGTGTGAGAGTCTCTCATGCATCAGTTTACCATCGTTTCATTCCATCCATCCAGGAGACTACACAGAAACAGAGAGGACTATGTGGAAAGAAGTGCTGAGTTTGCAGATGGTTTGCTCTCAAAAGCTTTGAAAGACATTCAGTCTGGAGCACTGGACATAAATAAAGCAGGCATACTTTATGGCATACCTCAAAAAACTTTACTTCTCCACTTAGAAGCCTTACCAGCAGGGAAGCCTGCATCTTTTAAAAACAAAACTCGAGATTTCAATGATAGTTTCTCATATAAAGACAGTAAAGAAACTTGTGCAGTGCTGCAAAAAGTAGCCTTGTGGGCAAGAGCTCAAGCAGAGCGCACAGAAAAAAGTAAACTCAATCTACTTGAAACCTCAGAATTAAAATTCCCAACAGCTTCCAGTTACCTCCATCAGTTAACTCTACAGAAAATGGTTACTCAATTTAAAGAAAAAAATGAAAGCCTACAATATGAAACTTCACATCCTACTGTACAGTTAAAAATTCCTCAGCTCCGAGTAAGTTCTGTTTCAAAACCACAACCTGATGGTCCTGGTCTGCTGGATGTTATGTATCAAGTTTCCAAAACCTCTCCAGTCCTAGAAGGATCAGCTCTCCAAAAACTGAAAAATATACTCCCTAAACAGAACAAAATAGAATGTTCTGGGCCTGTAACTCACTCAAGTGTTGACTCTTATTTTCTACATGGGGACCTCTCTCCTTTGTGTCTTAATTCTAAAAATGGAACAGTTGATGGAACCTCTGAAAATACTGAAGACGGACTGGATCGAAAAGATAACAAACAGCCCAGGAAAAAACGTGGCCGTTATCGCCAATATGATCATGAAATAATGGAAGAGGCTATTGCAATGGTAATGAGCGGAAAAATGAGTGTTTCCAAAGCACAAGGAATTTATGGGGTACCTCACAGCACTTTAGAATACAAGGTAAAAGAAAGATCTGGAACACTGAAGACTCCTCCGAAGAAGAAACTCCGATTACCAGACACTGGGTTATATAATATGACAGATTCAGGGACTGGCAGCTGCAAAAACAGCAAGCCTGTGTAGATTACTTGTTAGGAAAATGTTTGTATGTGTGTATGTGCGTGTGTGTATGTGTGTTTGCGTGTGTGTGTGTGTGTATGTGCACAGGTGTGTATTTGTGTGTCTATATACACACGTGGGAATTACAGATGCTCACTCTGACAGGAGACATGAAATTTTACAGTTCAAAAACCACTTACATGCCTTTGAAAAAAAAAGTTTTATTCAGGGTTTTCACTGTGGACAGAATTATATAGTTGCTTACTAAATTCTGATAGTTTGTATTTAATCCTTGTATAAATAGGTGAAAAAGATTCAGGTTTTCTTTAGTAGTCAATAGCATAAAGCGTTGTGGGAAAACAAGTAATTGTCAAGTGAAACATTTTTATTGGTGAAAGACCACTCCAGCCATTCAGTTGAACCATCTTATAATGGAAATATGATATTAATAGTTTGTAAACATTTTTACATACTACACTTACAGCTATTGTAAGTACATCAAACAACCAATCAAAGTTTAAATAGACAGCTCTCTCCATACTAAGAAAAATTAATATATACAGTATTAGTACACTACAGTGTATTCTATGAAATATGAAATGCACTCAAGTGCATCCACCAGGAATAGAAAAGAAAACCTTAAATGATATGTATAATGAAATTTAATATTTATCATTTAATAGTTGATTTGCAGGAAGTTGGGGTTTATAAGGTATATACTTTAAAAAAAAAAAACTGACACATAGTTAACCCCAGCAGCTATAGAATCCTTTAATATAAGATGGAATACTAAGAACAAAAAGTAATTTAAATTTAATTATTAAAATAATTTAATTTTGTTTTTCATTTGAAAAATAAGCTAATGTGTAAGGTTAGAAAAGAAAGTTGGAATGCAACTTAGAGCATGTTTATAATGTGCACAGAAAAAGCTTGAGAATGATATTTGGTTTAAATGTGCTGGTTAGTTGATGTTATGACTACTTTAAATTTTAAGGATTGTGACACACTCCTACTATTGAAAAACCTCAGTGTAACTTTAATATATTTGCTGCTGTGACATTTCAAAACATTTTCAGTTTATCAAAATGAATTACAGATTTCATTTTGGTGGGCGATACATTATCATTTTGCTAATAACCAAATTTGCAGTTTGTTCAGGGTCTTGAATAGATTTACAGATATTTAACACTGAAGCTGTTTTGAACTTTCAGTAATGTAAACTCTCTACTAATTGGGTAGTTAGAAGCTGGGCAGTGCATTTTAACTTTTACTAGACTCATGAGAGAGACCAATAATTTTTATATAGCAGTTTTAAAATGTGGTTCAGAGTATCCATGTTGGATTTATGGAGTATGCAGTTTTAGTGGTAAAATGTTATAAAGCATGTGCCTCCATACAAAGAATGGGGATTTGCTTCGTATATTCAGAATTCTCCGAGTGCCCCTTTTCTCTGTTAAAATTCAGGTTCTGATCATTTTTCTAAGCCAATTTTCCTAAGTCCAAAAGGAATACTTAAAGCTGAATTTAAAAAATAAGTGCACCTTGTCAAATACTTGTGTTTTTACACTTGTGTTTGTGTGTATCTAATAATCACATATACGTGTAATACTAAAGAGATTTTCAGCTATTACATTTAAAAACTGCTTACATATGTTTAAAAAAACTGAAGAGGGGGACACTACACAACCAGGTAGTTATTTGGTCTCTTAGATCTATACTGAACCCTCTTCAGCTTAACGTTACCTGCATACTAGGGTATGAATCCTCTTGCTCTTTTTTTTTTTTTTTTCCAAGTATACATAATAGATTGCAAAACAGCAGATGTCAGGGTCATCTTTCTTTTTAAAGAATTAAGCCATATTTTGTGAGGGCCAGAACTTGGATTATTTAATATATTTCCCCTTCTCCCCCATTGAAAAACAAATTTAAAAAATAAAGTAAATGTTTCAACACAATTTTATTGACCTCTTTATACAGAATTTTACTTGCAAAAATTTGGGGGCCTGAATGCATTACATAATATTTATATTGAGCTTTTTTATTCCTCACACTATATTTACATTAATAAATTGATTGAGAAGTTTATAGTAAAGGGATACTTACAGAACACTTTTATATCATTTAAAAGATGACCTGACCAAAAACTTTACAGGATTCATAAAATCAGGGATCATTTTGCTATTGACTTCACAGTGATCAGTAGTTTTATAGGTAATATTATAGTTAATTTGCAGCATTTAGTATTTGTATTATTTATTTTTGGTCAGAAATAGTAAATTAAATATTTTTTGATAGTATAGGTAATGATCAACCCATAACTTTTAAAAGAAACAAAATGTTTCTAATTATTGAGTTAACTTTTGATTATACAAACTAGGAAAGGCAGGGAAATTTATGGGTTCCCCTTCTCCCCAGTGATTCTATTAAGATGTTCTTTACGTTAAACTTTCAAAGTACTTTATAAATTTAGTTACCAGTTACTACTTATTAATTGACAGTTTTCTGAAAAATCCAGTTTCAGCAGACTTTTAATGAAGGTGAAAGCAACCCTTATATGCTTTCTACTTATTTGAATGTTCCTCAAGTATTTTATATTTAAAAGAAAAAAAAAAAGAAGGAAAAGAAAAAACAGTGCCTCTGTTTTTAGAAAACTACTGCTCAGTAAAGTTGTTTAAACCATTTCTGGTAGCTAATGACAATTTTATATTAAATTGTATACTAACTTTAGTGAGACTGATTTTTTTAGTTGTTTACAGTACAAATACTTGTATTTGTTTTTTAATTGCAGTATTTCCATTGTCGCAGTAATTTAGTAAAACTCTGTGGCTGCCTTGATTTTGACAGATTTTGTTAATATAAACTGATTGTTAGGCAATTAGTTATATTTATGCATAAATCAATTGCACTATAATTCATGAATTATTTATTACAATATTTTCTAATGAATTCATGTATCTGTCTTGTGTTGTAAATGTACTGTAATTCTGTTCCTACTTTGTGTTGTTATATATCTAAATCTGATTGTATGAATTTTAATTGTTCAGTTAACGTGTTTCTAGGTTGTAATTTGTAGTAAAGCACTTCAATGCTTTTGCACTTAAATTTACAACACTGTTGGTGTGTGATTGATTTACTCATTCAGTAAAAGAAAAGAAAAGAAAAGAAAAGAAAAAAACTGACTACACTGACTTTTTTGATTCACTGTAGGAATGAGTTTTATTTATATTAATATGAAAAATTGACTTCTCCAAAGAACAACAAAACTTGTAATGAGCAAAACCGATAGTAACGTATAAAAAATAGGCAGGATGTTTTGGTTTATAAATCAAACTGGAAAAGGTTAGAAAAAAATTTAACATTAAAAACAAGGGAGCTATGAAAGATATAATTATAGAACCTTTACATAATTACTTGAGAATACTAGATTGGAGACCTAGTGTATTCAACTATTACTTACTCATATTAGGTTTTTCTTTGAGCCTCTAACGTGCAAGAAATATGAAAAAGAAAAATTTGGAGCCAAATAAGCATTATGGAATTTTATAATTTGAGAATTTAGTTAGCTAATATCTGATATGTGTGTATTAGATATAATCTAATGCCTTAATATCCAATTAGTAACTTTATGAAGCTATTCTTCATATACCATTACATGGGAATTATTGACCACTGTGGTATTTTGGAAGTTCCATTATTATGATAAAGTAATAAAATGGGAAAAAAAAAAACCCAAAAGTAATTAACTGAATAAGAAACTTTTTTAAAGTATAGACTTCCTTGAAATCTCAGAAGACAAATGTAAAAATCTTGGGGTGGTTTTCAGAATAGTTAACACTAATCATTAGTTTTAATTATTTCTACTTTCTATTTGACTTTGCAAACAGAAAAAACATTTAAGCATTTTAGAAAACTTAGGAAAGCAAATTAATCTATAAATTATGATGCAATGAATTTTTCTAAGAAACAAAATCTCTTTTTATTTAATCACAGATATGTTTAATAGGCCATAACATAACTTTAAAGAAACTTTGAAGTGCATCTATCAGAACTCTTGGGTTTCCTTTTGCTTATGTGAAAATTATAATTTTTAATTTGCTAGAAAAGAGTATAGTATCACTTATATCTTCATATTTGATAGTTAACATTTCCTCATGTCTTTGTTCTCCATATATTTTTTGAGTTATCTAATAGTGAATCTTGGGAATCAGTTCCATCATTTACTCCCAATCATGATAAAACTGACCAAAAAAAAAAATATTTTCAGAAAGGAAAGGATATTGGGGTCATGTCTGTGGACTTAAACGTTTTATTATTAATTTCATATCTTTTTCTTACTTTGATAACTGCTTTTTGTCAAATCACATATTAGTTTTGGTGAAATATTGGTTGAATCTAGTAAAGTTACCGTTTTTCTAGAAAATTTTTGATCTAATGTTCAGAATTTGCTTTGGTGTTTTTGCTACTCAACAATATTTATAAAATATAGATAAAATATTGCATACTTATCTGTGAAACAGGTTAAGTCAGTTTTAGAGAGCAAAATAAAATTAATTTCACTTTTCATTTTAAAATAAAAATCCTTTTTAATATATATGAATATAATAACCCTTTAAACAAAATACAGTCTCCTATAGCAATTCATAATCAGTATATCCCAATTCCAACCCTAAATAAAATTTCTACAAAACAGGAACTATTAACAATAATAGCAAATATAAGAAATCATGAATGGGAGGCTATTTTCATGTACAGAGTTTGGTGATATGTTTAATTTAAATAGATACTTTTCTGAAACAGAATTCTTTTAATATATTTTATTCTTCTTGCTGCTGGTATTGGATTAAAAAATTTTTTTTGTAGACTTCTGCCTTGGTTGCTAAGTAATCCTGGGTGTTAGTTAAAATTAGATGTATATTAGTTTCTTCAGTGGGACATTTTCCAGCATTTGAAATTAAATAATTAGGTAAGTAATGCCTTTAGTCTTCATGTAATTACTTTAGTATTTAAAATAAATTAAAAATAGATTTTATTTTTAAATAGCTTAGATTTTTTATTAGGTTAAAATGCCTGCAGCTTAATCTTAGAAAAGATATTCTGTTATTTATATGAAATCTAAATTCCTTAATTTTCCTTGTGAGTATGCAAAGCTTTCTTTTATCAATAATTTTTATTTTCACTACCTTGAAAAAATATCTATTTTAAATAAAGATAAGATTTTCTCCTACATCTTATTTTTCTTATTTGCACTAATACGGGTTGGTAATTATCAAAATAACTTACAAAATGTCTACTTTCAAAAATGTAACTCCTTCTGAAGCACTTTCCATTAAATATTCTTAATACATCCAAAGCACTAAACATTAGCAATCTATAAATATAATCATACCTATAATCAGCTTTTATATCACAAAACTAGGGCTTTCCTTTGACTATGATACTTGCCATGGGAAATTAATTATCATCGTGCTTCATTATATTTTTGCTGAACAATAATCAAGATGTCATTAGTGCAGCTCTGTAGGAGTTAGGAGTCCAGCAATACCAAAATTTCTTTTGTTCAAACTCTGTTAAAATTGTAACTCCTTATAATACTGGTATTTTTGCTGTAATTCATTTTTTGTTTGATTTTTATTTTTAGTTCAACTGTTGATGCAAAATCAGAGGAAGCTACTAAAATGGAAAAAGGAAAATCAGCATTAAGCAAAGTTTTGGAATCTTTGTGCATACATCACCAGCAACAAGTTTTGGCCATGTTGAAATTAGTCCAAGAGCAGAATGCTGCTTCTCTTTGCTCTTGTAATGCATCATATACTGTGTCTTCAGAATCTCAAAAGCCCCTAATTGAAGATGATTTACATGGTCTATTCTGTAATTATGAATATAGGCTGGCAGAAAGAGGGTGTTTACAAAATGAAAGACAAAGCCCTGGTTTTGTGCCTCTGCCAGTCTGTATTAAAGATTTACATTGTTTATCTTGCCAAACTGTAACTATTGAACACATTAAGACAGTAGTGAATAGAGGAATTGCAAACAGTTCTAATTCTCACAGGTGCTGTTCTGGACTGTTACCAAACATTCACTCCACAAAATCAACGTTTCATGCTCCTCTTTCACCAAGGGAAGTATGTGGTGTTTCAGTCAGTCTTAAGGACTTTTGTGGATCTCGAAGTCCGTCACCTCCCCCATTATCACCTGTACAGACTGAAGGATTCGAAAAATTGAAAGATATCGTCTCAGAGCTTTCGGCCTTAGAAGATAATGGACTCGAAATAAACATTAACCAGCCTCCATCTCTCATACCAGCAGAAATAAACAGTGACAAGGGTGACCCCGAAGGTAAAATACGTAAAACTAAAAAATCCAGTGACTCTGATTATTTGCTTCTGGAAGAAAGCAGTAATTGTACTACAAATCGTGAAAAAGGTGAAACTACTACAATTTTTCAAGATTTAATGGATCGTATTAATGAAAAACTAAAATCAATAGAAACTACAGATGTGACAAACCTTATAAAATTATCTAGCAGTGATTGTAATACAGATAATGATTTAAAACTGAGAGATTTAATATCCTCACTCTTGAATAATGCCAAGGCCAGTGATTACAGTTTCATGGAATTGCTGAGTCAACATGATAAAAAGGTAGAAAATAAAATTATTCAGACAAGATTTCGAAAGCGCCAAGAAACCTTATTTTCAATGCACAACTCTCCTGATTCACCCATGTTTAGAAGGCAGTCTTTACAAATAAAAAGAGAACTTGCTAGTCTTGATGAAAATTTTGTAAGAAAAAAATACACTGAAAAAAATTCAAGGAAGTTGACATGCAATGATGAGATATTTTCCACGGACAAAAAAGAATTCTATCATTGCCAAGGGTCTTTACAAAATTCTAAAAGCTTACAAGATAATCATGCAGAAACATCATTTTTACCAGATTGTGCATTACAATCATTGCAACTACCTCTTCATAGTTTAGAAACTAACTTGGCTTTTGATGCATTTTCAGAAAGCTTTAAAACAACTTCCCCTGGGAAAATGAGCATAAAATCACAGGAGAAATCTGCAGCTGGAAAAAAACTTTTGCAAAATCACAAGGAGAATCCAAAACTGGAGAATACTCAAACTCCTTTGAAAAGTGATGTTCCTGGACTTTTGAGCAGAACTAAACGAAATATTGTGCCCCCAGGGTGGTATTCTATATATGTAACAAATAATTATGTTTTTAAAAAATCCCCTAAGGCCAAAAAACTTTCTGAATCTACAAAAAAAAAAAGACCCAGTGAAAAATATTCAAATTGAAAGCTCACACAATATAGATCTAAACAAAATTGCAATGAATTCTAATTTACAAGTTGTTGTGGAGCGTTTGGAAGACACAATAAATATGGCCAAAAAGTCTTTGAATAATCACTCATTATCTGAAGGATGCAAGGCATCCAAGAAATTGATAGAAATTAATGGTAAAGATCAAACTGCAGGTAGAAATATGACTCTTACTTTAAGCAGAACGACATGTAAAGAACAGAGTTTATCAAAATCTGTGGTAGCAGCCAGCAATATCAAAAGCAGTCATATTCCTACAATAGATATGAATAGCAAAAGACTTGATAATCTGGAAAAGTCTTCTATTTTAGATGCGAGTAGCTTGATTTCCAGTGTTCAAAGTGTGCCAACAAAATATGATGCCATTGAAAGCTCTTCTTTTTCCAGCTATTCTAGCCCTATCAAACTCATGTTTTTATCTGAGGTTAAAAGCAGTGAAGGAGTCAAATATACTTTAACTTCAGTTGGTACTTCCAAATCAAATATTGATCTTCCTTCTGAAAAATGTCCAACTCATCGTGTAATTGAAAAAGAAACAAATAAGGATGTCCCAAATGCTAACTTTGAAAATTATAGTTCTAATCTTAATGATAGTGACACTCTACAGGGAGAACTAAACAAATTTAATTGTGCAAAAGAAACTACAGAATCCCTTGCAATGTTTATAGATGATATGAATAGTGATAAGCCACAAGATGAACCTAAGGAAAATCCAAGCAATGGTATTGATTCATCTTTTAAACGAAAACCAGGTAGACCTAAAAAAATAGGTCCCCAGGTTGTGAAACAAATTAAGCGGCCAATTGGAAGACCACCAAAACCTAAAACTGATCAAACAGACATCACCATTTGCCAAAATGAGTCTTCTAGTGCTGGAAAGAAAAGTCCAGAATCTCTCCTATCAGAAGTAGAAGAAGGTATTTATAAAAAGAGTATTACTGTAACTGTTATTTATGGAAGATCAAGAAGAAGTAGAAGGCATGTTTCTGAAGGAACTGTAAACATAAGCAATATTATGTCTTTCAGCAATAATGTTGCTGATTTTCCAACTGAATGTAACAGTCTCAGAAATATTAGAGAATACAAAATTGACTCAGGTGAAAGAAGTGCTGTTTCAAGTTTGACTACTGAAAGTGAGATCTTGGGGTCTGGCTTTGAATATGTTAGGCCTATCAAGAACAAGTCTGTGATACCTCAACCTTCCAAGAACATTATTCGACCAAATCAGAAGCCTTTTGCAATAATTAGGAAGCCTGGTAGACCTGCAAAAGTGAAAATCTCTGGCATATCTGTGACTATTAATAGAGTTTCACCTCAGGAGAGAGAAGTAAGTATTAGCAGCTGCTTACCTCCTTTAGAACAAGAAAATACATTAGAAAAAAATCTGGCTGAAGAAAAGTATGATCACCAATGCAGTAAGATGGATACAAGGCACACTGAAGCTGACATATTTAAGAATGGATCAAAAAGTATGGTTGCTACTATACCTTTGAGACATTCTATTAGGGATAGAAAACCATCTCTCCATTTCTTACATCCATTAGCATCGTCTAGCTCACTTATTTATAGAAATGCTCTGCTCCGTAAATCATATAAACTCCATTTGCAGAAAGGTAAAAGTCAGAAGGAAAAACATAGGCAGTCAAGGATAAAAATAGCTTCGAAAGGTACCCCAGCAACTAGAAATTCAAGGAATGCAAAAATGTGTTTGGAAGATAACAAATTAATACCCATTTCTGAAGTATCCTTGGACCCTATAATTTCATCAAATCCTTTGCTCAGGTGGTGGGCTGCTTCTACTTCAAACGATTCCTTATTAGAGGAATTAAACAATAGATTTGAGCAAATAACAAATGCTTGGGTACAAGTGAGTGGAGATGAAGCTGGAAACTGTGTTCATAAAAAAAGAGAACGCATTGAAAATGATAATTTCAAAATAGCAAACCCTTTGGAAACCTGTCTTTTAGAACTTGAAGTTTCACCTGTAAAAATGCTTTTTCGGAAAAAGTATGATTTGAATGAACTCTGTATCTGGTTTATGCAAACAACAGAAACACAGTCTCTTTCACTAGTTAGAAAAGCAAATGCTCGAAACCCTTTGGAAGTAATAAACACCAGAGGAATTAAATTAGGGACCAAATATTCTAATTTTAATACCAGCCCCTTCAGAAAGCACTTTAAAAAATTTGCACTATCTTCTCCTTCAAAATCAGCAGGGAAGTTGCATATACTGCATAAAACGGTTAGCTCTCCACTGTTAAATGTGAAAAGTAATTTAACATTAGCTAGATTAAAAAGAACTGAGTTTAAGAGGTTGCAACATGCAAAGTGGAAAAGAGAGGGAAAGCTGCACAACCATGGAACAATTGATTGGATCTCTAAAAGGAGGAACTTAAGATTTTTCTGCCAGAACCAATTTTTAAATAAGACTGAGGGGGGAACAAAGGCTGACATCCCACTCCAAGGAAAAAACACAATAGATAATCAGTTTATTTTGCCACCTGAGATCAGGGATGACTCTTTGCAACAGAAGGTGGTGATGTCTGACTTGAAAACACATGCTAGTTTAGAGAATAATTTTAAGTCAGAAGCAAAGGAGAATGGAACAAATTGCAGCCAAAAAGATTTTGAAAAGGGACCAAGACTAGGAAATGTATGTCCAAATAATTGGAGGTCAAAAACCTTAAAAGATTGTAGAATATTTTTGAGGAAGATCAACTATCTTGAACACAGAAATACTTTTAAGCTAAATACAATCATTTACTCTCCTGAATCTATTGACGGTGGAAGTAATCATCAGACTCATAGAGAAGAATCAAAGTGCTTTACCTTAAGATCCCATTCTGCTAGGCAAAATTCTTTTAAAAAGCAATCTAAAGAAATAGAAAATGCTAAAACAAATAGTCCTTCAACCAATAAATTTCCTGGCCAACTTGACAACAGTAAATTAAATAAATGTGTTAACTATGACAAGAATCCTGATAGTTCTGATGTTCTTAGCAAATTGAACAAAAGAAAAAGACCACCATGGAAGACCACAGAAATGTCAACAAAAAGACATAAACGACAGTCTTGCAACAGTGGACAAATGGCAAACTATTATTCAAAATCCCAACTAGGTAAGTTTTTCTCTACTTAATTTTAAAGTTTCATTGTAGGTGCCTTGAGTAAAGTATGAGATAATGGGTAGAAAAGGAACAGCTGGTTTAGTTTCAATTTATTTCTAAAATATTTGGACAACCTAATTTCTTGGCACCTAGTATGAAACTCACGAAATTAGGTTCTACTAAATGTACCCATGCACTTCCCTACATCTTAATGTGTCCAGAATTTTAAGCAAATTAAAATATATTTAGTAGAGACATAGAAAGCTCCTAAACATATATCATTAATATACAAGTTATATTATCTGTTTTTGTATTTGATCTAATATAAAATATAGAAAACAGTGTGAATGGTAAATATACCCAAGGAGCTATCTAAAAATTAACTGCTACACTACAGGATAATATGTATTCATTGTCTTGATAAATTAATAGCTTTGAGACCATGTGGAAAGAAGTAAAGACTGTCTCTGCTAAGTTGATGAGGTCTATAACGTATATAATTCTAGTAAATCAGTCTCACATTCACCATCAAATTGTTAATGCCCTCTGGTACTGCTTTGAGAACCATCTTAAGACTCTGCTTATTTAAATAGTGTCAAGGAACAAGATATTTTCTTCAATAAATAAGCAAACTTGTTGAATAGGTTTTTTTCAGATGAGACATTGAACTAGATTCCACAGATACAAAGATGAGGATTTCTTTCCAGAGATAATCTATAGTGTAACAAGGGAGAAAATCATATACAGATACTGTTAAGGTAATGGTAAATTTAGAATGTAAACTGAAATTACTTTAGTAAGTAATTATGTGCTTTACTCAGTTATGCTGGCCTGACTTTGGTGCCTCAGGGAGACTGTTCCTCTCAGACCCTAGCAAGATAGGATATGAACACTGTAGTTGCCAATGGAGCCAGTTCCATCTCAGCTTATTGATAGGTGCTAGACAGTTCAGGATTTGTAGAAGTATGGTAATGCTCATTTCATTACTTCCTGGACATGCGAGAGAGTGCCAGGTTACATTTGTAAATTTAAGGCTATTTTATTGTATGGTTGCATTGTTACATTGTATATTTTAGGGGCTTATGGAGGTATTGATGGCTTTATTTTTGTTACCTTTTTAAAACTTTTTTAAAAGCCAAGAAACAATTATTAAATTTTCTATTAAAATATTAAAAGCAATAAACTCAAGTTTTAATAGGTTAGATGATTATAATGACCCCAACATTCAATTAATTGAATGACTTTAAAATGCCTATTTCAGTAATATTTAACATGCATTAATTAAAAATTTTTAACTTTGTAATATGTGATGATTAAAGCTTTAATGTTAATCAAATTAGAGTCTCCATTATGAAAGATGAATCAAATTGAAAAATAATGTCCTTTGTTTCTTGTCCTTAGGATAACTAAAAATAACATGACAAATAGCATGTCAGGAAAAAAGAGGGAAGAAGCCTGATAGTGATTAAAAAAAAAAATTTTTATAATTCACCTAAAAATATATACACATATTTTTGAAAGACTGTCATGAATGGAGTAGAAAGTGCAGTGTTTCACTTTTAATTCTTTCATTCTCATTTCATGCTGTTAGAGTTTACCAAAGGTAGTTTACAACAGAACCGTATTTTGTCCTTCTAGCTTCTTAACCATTGTATCTTCCTAAGGTATGAATATAAAATTTATATTAATATAATTCTTTATCTCACTAAATATGAGATCACCCTGGAAAAATCAGATGGAAAATGCCTCATTATTACTTTTTCACATTAATCTCAAAATCCTTTTGTGATTTTTAAAAAAAATTTAGCATTGTTTTTACACCTTTTCTCATTTTTAAAATTACTAGTACTATTTCCTGTTCTGCTTAAAGTTTTATTTATCTTTTACTGATAACTTTCCTTCTTTATTTAACATTCTTTTTTTTTAATCAAGGACATTATTTTTACAAAGTTGTATTTATAGCAGCATTTGTTATATTTATCTGATTTTAAAATGTTTCTTAAGGTGTTTTTTTTTCTCATTATTCTTGGTATTCCATACTTCTTAATGCCTTTTTGGAAATGACACTAAAATTCATTATCAGTTTTATATGTGTTTTTCTTCGTCATAGAGTAATTAGTGACTGGAGATTTGAGAGAGATTTTTAACAACAAGGACTTTTCTAGAAAAATTCATAAGGCAATGTATATAATGAATTAGGGAATATTTCTATTGATGAAAAGTTTTGCTTCTGCCATAAATGTCTTGTTTTTGTACATTTCAAGATTTACTGTCTAGATATAGTTTAATACATAGGAGTTTTAAAACTTATACTTCACTACATTTGTACTGCTGTGTATCAACTGTAGACATGGAAAGGAAAGAAGAAATGCAATTCTATCCTATTCTAATTCAGTATATACTTAATGAATGCCTACAACATGCTCTTAGATACTGTAGAAAGTTCAGAAAGTTCCCTTTCCATCTGAGTAAGAAAACAAGACTTGCATCATGTACATATATTCAGTAAATAGAGTATATTTTATGTTTTAAGTGAGATATTATATTATTAATTATATTAAGGGGATAGAATGGCTAAAGTCATGGTTTGTGTTCTCATGGAGCTTATCATTTCATAGGGGACAGTGAATAGGCAATTCCAGTAGAAAGTAGAGTGCTATGATTGGGGAGAGAGGTGGCTTGTAGAAGCACCAAGGAGGGAAATTGAACCCAGGTTTAGAAAATTAGGCAAGGATTCTTACATAGTTACATCTAAGCTGAGATTTGAAGGATGCCAAAGTATTAGAAGTCAGGGGAGAAGTATTTCAGGAAGAGCAAACTGCATGTGGAAAATTTGGGTGACAGAACAGGCTTATAGAACACTGAGTAATTTAATTCATATAGCTGAGGCATAAAAGAGAAATTAAGAAAGGGGCAGGGGGTGGACAGAAAAATGGCAAAATATAAAGCTACTGAGGGAAGCATAGCCCAAATTGTGAGGCCATCATCAGTTAATGAAAAAATGTTTGGAGCCCTAGTATGGCAGTAATGGAGAACAGATAAATTTGATGGAGGTCTATGAGATAGAATCAGTACATCTTAGAGAGTAGAGGAATAAAGGGTAATGTCCAGGTTTGAGCTTGAACATCTAAGTGATAGATGATAGTAACATTCACTGAGATATAAGAGAACATTAAGAGTGTGCAGTTTTAGACGTAAGCAGTTTGAGTGGAATATCTAAGAAAAGATGTTTAGGAAGCAATCACAGTTGACCCTTGGACAATGCAGAGGTTAGGGGTGCTAACTTCCTGTGCATTAAAAAAATCTACATATAACTTTTGACTCCGCAAGAACTTAACTACCAATAACCTGTTGACCAGAAGCCTTACTGATAACATGAACAGTTAATACATATTTTCTGTTATATGTATTATATACAGTATTCTTATAATAAAGTAAGCTAGAGAAAAGATTTTATAAGAAAATCATAAGGAAGAGAAAATACATTTACAATACTGTATGTATATTTATGGGGAAAAAAAATCTGCGTGTAAGTGGACCCATGCAGTTTAAACCTGTCTTATTAAGAGGTCAGCTTTGGTTAATATGTGTTTGTTTCTCAGAAAAGAGGTCTGAGCTAGAGATAAAGATTTTGGAGTCCATAAATAATTGAAACCATGAGAGTGGAATGGATTGCTCAGTGTAAAATGGGAAGAGCCTAGGACCTCAGAGCCCCAAAGATATAGAGGAAAAAAAAAATTGTGCACAGGGGCACATGGATTGCGGAGGTGGTTAAGTGTCCCAACTCTTGATTTTGGCTCAGGTCATGATCTCAGGGTCGTGAGATTGAGCCCTGCATCAGGCTCCATGCTCAACAGGGAGTCTGCTTGAGATTCTCTCCCTCTGCCCCTGCCCACCACTCGAGTGCACACACGCACTCACTCTTTCTCTAAAAAAAATTAAAAAAAAAAAAAAAGTACACAAAAGGAGACTGATGAGGGTAGTCAGGAAGTAAGAGGAAAGCCAGGAGAGTGTGGTAGAAAGGAAATGTGTTTTAAGAAGGGATAAAACAACAGTGTGAAATGTTGAAAAGAGGTTAATTAAGCCTTGAAATGTTTCCACTGAAGATAGCACAAAAGGTTATTGTAATGATTTTGGAGAGCGTAGTTTTGGTACGCAGCCAGAAATCTTATGATTGAGTTAATGCAGGAAGAGGAAATGAAGAAAATTAGCATAGAAAACTAAATGGCTCTGACTGGAGAGGAGATAGGGAGATAGTGAGAGGAAGCCCTCATGAAGACTGTTTTTTAAAAAAAAAGTTTAACTGCTGCCAATGAGGAGAAGCCAGTAGAGAATGAAAGGTTGAAGATACAAACAAGATGGCAAGCAGTGGAAATGGAGTGAAGCCCCAGAGTGAATTATTGGACGTTATGGGCCATCATTAGATAGTTTTGGTGAGAAGAATCACTTCTCTCTTAAAACATGAAAACAGTGGAAACAATATATGGGAATGCACGTTAGTTCACAAATTCATGGGCAAAATATTGAGAATATTAGAGATATTTTCTATGACTCCAGAGGTAATTTAAGAATAATATGGTGGGTATTGTGCAATGTAGATAACGTTTGAAATACTCTCTCAAGAAATAACAGGGTTGAACAGTTTTGTGATTTTTATCTCAGCCGCCAGAATGTAAGCTTGGAGAAAGGTGGGCCCTTAGATTTAATTGGGTTAATTGGGTTCACCGAGTGGGTATAACAAAAGGACAGAGATCAGGCCGAGAATTCATTCCGTGAATAGTGAGAAACTAAATAAAGTGTAATTCTAGGGAATCTTTTCTAATGATAGCACACAATATAGATTTTTGAGGGGAAGGACAAAATGGGGTGTGTGAAAGGCTAGCTGCAAGAGACGATTTTTGAGGTGATAATGGCCTAAAATGGAGTGACTATTGAAAATAATAATATAGAACTTTTGCATATCAGTGTCTTTTGAGTTACCGAAGTGAATGTGTGTCTTTCCTAATTGATAAAGATCTGGATGTAAATAAGCTTACTTTGGACACATCTAAGGAAGTTTTAAGACTAGAATAACTAATGTGGACTTGGGTAGCTATACTCATTGTACTCATCCTAAAACATTAAATTTTGCCATAAAAATTCAGAATTCAAATTGATACTTTGAATTAGATTCTGAGCTGACTGAAAAAAAGTCAATTTGTCAGCTTCTCCTGTTTTGTCATCTATCCTCAAAAATGACTGAATACAATTTTTCCATTTAGAATTGTGGTTTTCACACAGGTATTAACGTTAACTGATGGGTGATTTTTAATTAATAGTATACTCCTTCAACTACCTAAAACTGAAACCAACCATGCATCCTCCTCTAGTCCTGCTCATGAATGGTTTACCACATTTTTTGCATCCTAACTCAAAATATCCTTTTAAATTTGTATGGTTGAGGCAAACCTTGGCACAGAATATCCTTAAACATGTTCAAATAAAATTTAGAGTTAGCATTTCTTCATGTGCTATTATTCAGCTTCATAATTATCATTTAATGGAAGAACTATGTAGCATAGAGTAGATGATTTTCTAAATTTCATTTTGATAGAAACACATTGCTAGATGACTCATTGTCACCTTCATCTAGTTTGCCACCCAAGCATTCCAGAGATACGGTCCAAGAAGCACTAGCCCTCCAAGATGTTCTGTGGGAAAAGGGTCCTATGGTCTAATAACTTTGGGAAATGCTCAGTCCTGTGCTTGTTGAATCACTATGCCCCATTAACATGTCAAACAGCATTCTTCAAACTTTATATATCATATCATATCATATATCATATCATAGCTTTTTATGTCCCACAGTTTGGGGAACATAATTGGAAAACACTGCTCTATATAGTTTCCTGCTAGGGTTTCTTTATATTTACTGTGATATTCCCAGAAAAATGCAATGACTATAAAAACATGTTAATTTATATACTAGATTTGTGCTTGGACATAAATTAGAGTAATCAAAATTAAGTTGTAAGTGCTTTATTAACATTCACCATTAAAAGAACACTGTGGTAAATACCTATAAGCCAAAGATGATCACATTCTAATGAGTCCATTTTGTAAATTTCATTTTTGTATATTAGATTTTCATTTCATGTTAAGAAAGGAGGAGTGGTGGTAGCAGTCAATTCAGGTAGCTTTACCATAGATATTACAAACCATGAGAAAATATCTTATGAATTTAGGAAAACATATGAGATCAGTGTTTTTTGTCAAGTCTTAATTTCATATGACATCAGTATCTCCTCAAGTCTTAATTAACCTTACACCATCTTAATTTGGTCAGAACTGGATGAAGTGAAGATAGATATTTTAATGGAAAAATGAAAAAACTCATTGGCATATTCTTTTTTATTTGGACTTCATATTACCTCTTTACTAATTGACAGTGCCACAAGTGAAACTGTTAAAACTTTTGGTTATTTGAAGTATTCTAATGAAATCAGGAATTATTTTTTTATTTAAAAAAAAAATTTTTTTTTTTTTAAGATTTTGTTTATTTGCGAGAGAGAGAATGAGAGACAGAGAGCATGAGAGGGAGGAGGGTCAGAGGGAGAAGCAGACTCCCTGCCGAGCAGGGAGCCCGATGTGGGACTCGATCCCGGGACTCCAGGATCATGACCTGAGCCGAAGGCAGTCGCTTAACCAACTGAGCCACCCAGGCGCCCCTGAAATCAGGAATTTTTAATAAAAATCCGTTCTATTTATAATTGAGTTTCTTCCCTATCAGCATAACTTTCATAGGAACTGAGTAAGGAGAAGAGTTTTAGGTTTTGAAGCATTTCTAACTCTTGCTATAATGCTTTATTAAAATATAGAAGAGCTACTTTGATAATCTCCTGTCTTGATTTTTTTTTCTTAGAATTTTTCTTGACTTTTATATCCTATTGCTTTGTTAACCATTACTGAGTTTTTCACAATATTCTACTTGACTAATTACCCCACATCTTTCATGGAAAACCATCTAATTTACTCAACAAATTGGATACTTTTTCTTTTGATCTACTAGGCTTTGTGTTAGACATTAGAGTCACAGAGGAACTCGGGGAACTTACAAAAAAGTATGTCAAATTGTTTTTACTTTGGCAGCACAGTATAATTTGAAGAAAGATAATTTGATTGATTCTCCATACTAGTGGATATGGAGTATAGAACTATTTTCAAACATAAAACTAATTCTCTAAATTGGGGCACCTGGCCCATGGCCTGTTTGTAAGTAAAGTTTTATTGTAACACTCCAAGTTCACTTAGGTGTTGTCATTGCTGTTTATGCCACTGAAGCTGAACTGAGTAATTTCATAAAGCCCACAAAGCTTAAAATACTTATTACCTGGCCTTTTGTGGAAAAAAGTTTGCTGACCTGCATGTATCAGTAGAATTTTGGTATGTGGCTAGAAAGTCCTTGGGTTGTTTAAAAATAGATTGAAATTATTATATCCAGTTTATTCCGAACACCCCATCCTCTCCCTCTTCCCACACAATGCAACGTATTTCTGACTTGTAGTTGTTTTGTTTTATCTGTATGGGACAAGACCTATCTTTATCCAGCAGAGTGGTGCTGGGGAGCCATGAGTGGCAGTTTATTCTGTTTTGTAAATCTTTATTCTCTCCCCGCAGCCTCCAGACCTGCTTTGTCTATCTGAGGTAAGTCCAAGGGTCGCCCTTCTTCTCTTCCTTCACCGGTGGCTACCACCTGTTAGAAAGATTGATTTCAGTGCTTTGCATCTTAAATTCCTTCCTCAAATGTTCTCCTTTTTTCTTCTCAGTTTCTTCACTTAGGGATTCAGAATTCTTGGTTCAGCTCTCCCGGCTACCATTCCCCCCACCCTCATTTTTCCTGGGCAGTGAACAGTTTGCAGTGGAGCTGAGCATTCTGGGATTATAATGTTAAGTCTATTGAATTCACCTGTTGTTTAATTACGTGCGGGGGGCGGGGGAAACAGAGCAGTGTCTGAATGATTTCATCCTGCCAGGTTTTTCTTGGTTGTTCTTGTTTAATTTTAATAAGACCTTGGCTTCTTTTTCCTACCCCACTCCCATTCCAATCCCAGGCAGCCTAGACATTTCATTTGTTTTCTACTTTGTTTCTGTACATAGAAACAGAAAGCTAGATAGACCCCATTAATTTATTCTTTAAAAAATGTCTCCTGTGTGCCAGGCAATATGCTAGACATACAGGATATGATGGGGGACAAAACCAGGTATTGTTCTGCCCTCATGGTTCAAGTTTATTAAGAGAGGCACACATTGAGTAAGTAAGTACACAAATCTTACAAGTTCTTAATTAGTAGGTGGTATTATAAGAATTCCTTATAGGGAGATTTTATCAAGTCAGAGAAATGGGGGGGAAGACTTCTCTAAGGAAATGGCATTGAACTGAGCTGTGAAGAGTGAGTAGGAATTAATTAGGCCAAGTAGCAAAGAACTGGGAGGGGAGGACTGACTTCCAGAAAGACTTGCATGTGGGAAAACTGCAGCATGGTATTCTTTGCAGGTAAGACAATGACTGGTGTGTCTTGAGTCAAAAGAGAAAGGAGGAGCATGATATCAGGTGTGAGGATTGAGAAGTAAATGAAGGATAGCCATGTAGATTCCCATAAGCCATGTTTATGTACTTTCAGTGGCTTCCTGTTGCTCTTAGAGTAGAGATTGGATAGGGAAGATATATGACATCATCAGATTCTCCCTAGAGGATCTCTCTGACTGCCTTGTGGAAAATGAATGGTAGACTGCAAGAGTGAAGGCATAGACCATTACGGTGGTCCAAATGAGAACTGTACTACTTTAAAACAATGCTTTACAAACTTTAGTGTGCATCAGAATCACCAGGAGGGCTTATTAAAAAAGAGATGGTTGGGCTCCAAGGACCACACTTAGAGAACTATTGGTATAGAGTGTAGAGGGTTGTAGTAGAAAGAAGATTAATTCCTTACTAATATGATCATTATGTTATAAATTTCCCTCTGAACACTACTTTAGCTATATCTCACAAATTTTGCTCTGCTGTATTTTCACTCTCATTAAATTAGAACTATTTTCATATTTCCCTTGTGATTTCTTGTTTAACCCATGGATTACTTAGAGATATATTGGTCAGTTTCCAAATTTTGAGGATTTTCCAGATACTGTTACTGATTTTTAGTTTAATTCTACTATGGTTATAAAATATACTTTGTATGATTTTAATTCTTTTGAATTTATTGAGATTTTTTTTTTTATGGTCAAGAGTCTATCCAGATCTACTTTAATGAATGTTCTCCGTGTTATTGAAAATAATGTGTAGTCTGCTGCTGTTGGGTGGAGTCTTGTCAGTTAAGCAAGTTGATAGTTCTGTTCAACTCTTCTGCATCCTTCTTGAGTTTCAGTCTACTTTATTTATCCTTGAGAGAGAGGTTTTGAAATCTGCAACTTTGATTCTAGATTTTCCTATTTATCCTTCCAGTTGTGGTTTTGTTTCATGTATTTTGAAGCTCTGTGATTAGGTGCATATACATTTAGAATTTTTATGTACTTTTGATGAATTTACTCCTTTTTCATATGAAATGAACCTCTTTATCTCTGGAAATATTCTTTGGTCTGAAATCATTTTTTGTCTGATATTACTATAGTCATTCCAGCTACTTTTCACTAGTTTTAGCATGGTATATCTTTTCCCACACTTTCATTCTTAATCTATATGTCTCTGTATTTGAAGTGAGTTTCTTTTAGGCAGCATACGGTTGAGGCTTGCTTTCTCACCCAATCTGACAATCTCTGCCTTTTAATAGACCATTTTCATTTCATGTGACTTGATGTGGTTGAGTTTCAGTCAGCCAACTTTGTTTTGTTTTTGTTTTTGTTTTAATTGAGGTATAACTGACATACAACATCTTAGTTTTGAGTGTACAACATAATGATTTGGTATTTGTTATGTATTGTGACGTGATCACCACAGTAAGTCTAGTTAACTTTTGTCACCATAGAATTTTTTCTTGTGATGAAAACTTTTATGATCTATTCTTTTAGCAAACTTCAAATATGTAATACAGTATTATTAATTATAGTCAGCGACTGTGCTGTATGTTACATTCCCATGACTTCTTTATTTTATGACTAGAAGTTTGTACCTATTGAGCCCCTTCACCCATTCTGCCCCCGCCTCTAGCATCCACCAGTCTGCTTTCTGTATTGGTGAGCTTGGTTGGTTTTTGTTATTTTTAGATTCCACATATAAGTGAAATCATCTGGTATTTGTCTTTCTCTAACTTATAATGCCCTCAAGGTCCATTCATGTTATTGCAAATGGCAAGATTTCCTTTTTATGGCTGGATATGTGTGTGTGTGTGTGTGTGTGTGTGTGTGTGTGTGTGTGTGTGACAGAGAGAGAGAGAGATTCTCTTTATCCATTCATCCTTTGATAGACACAAGTTGTTTCCATATCTTGGTTATTGTAAATAATGCTGCAGTGAACATGTGGGGGGGGGTGCATATATCTTTTCAAGTTTACTGTTTTCATTTTTTGGATAAATATCCAGAAGTGGAATTGCTGGATCATATGGTAGTTCTATTTTTAATTTTTTGAGGAACATCCATACTATTTTCTATAGTGGGTATACCAATTTATATTCCCACTAATAGTACACAAATTTCGCCTTTTTTCCACATCTTCACCCACACTTATTTCTTATCTTTTTGATAAAAGCCATCCAACTTTCTATTTTCTATTTGTCCCATCTATTATTTACTTCCTTTTTTCTCTTTTCTTGCCTTCTTTTGGATAAGCTGAGTGTATTTTATTATTCTATTTACTCTCTTAATTGTTTTTTTAAGAAGTACTTGCTGTCAAGTTTACCCTATATATCAATTTACCAGTAACTCCCTTCAGATAATGTTACACCACTTCATGTATAGTCTAAGAACTTTACAGTACATTTGCATTTCCTCCCTCCAAGCCTTTGTGCTATTATTATTGTCATACATTTTGCTTCTATAAATGTTATAATCTTCCCAATATGTTGTTACTATTTTTCCTTTGTACAGTTGTTCAAAGAGATTTTTAAAATAGGAAAAGTATTTTTCCCATGAATTTTCCATTTCTGGTACTTTTCATTCTTTTGTACAAATCCAGGCTTCTATCTGATATTATTTTACTTCTGCCTGAATAACTTCCTTTAGCATTTCCTGTAGTGGGGTTTGCTCTTTATTAATTCACTCAGCCCTGCCTTTTTGTCTGAAAAAGTCTTATTTCGCACTTTTTCCCCCCACTTCTGTTTTTGAAAAGATATTTTAGCTGGATATGAAATTCAGATTTGACCATATGTTTCTTTTAGTACTTTGAACCTGTTGCTCCACTGCCTTCCAGATTTTGAAGATAAGTCTGCTGTCATTCTTCTTTTTGCTACTCTGTATGTACTGGATTTTTTTTTCCTCCAGTTGCTTATAAGATTTTATCAGTGGTTATCAGCAATTTGATTATAAATGGGTTTGGCATTGTTGCCTTCATGTTTTTCTTCTATTTGGAGTTTTTTGAACTAGTTGGATATGGGGGTTTAGTTTTTATCACATTTGGAAATCTTTTAGCTGTATTTTCTTGAAATATGTTTCTATCTCTCTTGTCACTACTCTCCTTTTGGGATTCCAATCACATTTATTTTGCCGCATAGAACACTGATACCTGTTCATTTTTCTACGTTTTTTTCTCTGTTTCATTTTGGATTATGCTATTTCATGTTTTTAAGTTTGATAAACTCTTCTTTGGATGATTTAATCTGCTGTTAGTAACAGCCAGGATATTTTCATTTCAGAAATTATATTTTTATCTCCAGAGATTTAAATTTAGTCTTCTGGGGCACCTGGGTGGCTCAGCTGGTTAAGTGTCTGCCTTCGGCTCAGGTCATGAGCCCAGGGTCCTAGGATCGAGCCCCATGTTGGTCTCCCTGCTCAGCAGGGAACCTGCTCCTCCCTCTCCCCTCTACTGGTGCTCTCTCTCTCTTGCTATGTCTCTCTCTCGCTCACAAATAAATAAATAAAATCCTTTTAATAAATAAATTTAGTCTTCTTTGTATTTATATTTCTCCTCATGCTTATGCTTTCCTCAGCTTCTTGAAAGTACTTGCACTAATAATCCTTGTGTGCTAATTTTACATTGTGTGCTATCAGTTCCTACTGATTGATTTTTCTCCTCATTTTGGATATTTTCCTGTTTTTTGCATGCCTGGTAATTTTGGATTGGATGCTGGACACTGTCGATTTTACCTTGTATGCTGGGGGTTTTTTGTTTTGTTTTTCCAATGTCTTCAATGTTTTGTGGCTCTGTTCTGAGACACTATTAACTCATTAAGAAAACTTTATTGTTTCAAATCTTGCTTTTGGGCATTGATAGGCAGAGTTGGAACAGCCTTTAGTATAGGACAGTGGTTCTCAACTGGGGATGTCCTGCAGAGGATATTTGATGATGTATAGAGACATTTTGGATTGTCACACTTAGTGGGTAGAGGCCAGAGATGCTGCTAAACATTCTACAGTGCATAATAAGACAGCTCCTCACAATAAAGAATCACTTGGCCCCAAATGTCAGTAGTGCTGAGGATGAGAAATCTTGCCATAGGGCTAATTTTACCCCACTAGTGAGGCACTACCAATAATTATTTACTGTCATATGTGTCAGGGGGTCTTTCCGTTCTTGTTGGTGGGAACACAAATTATATCCAGTCCTGTATGGCCTCTAGCAATTTTCTGCCTGGTCCTTTTCAGTGGTCTTTTTCACAGAATTGGGAAACATTTATCATGCACTGATCAGTATTTATCTACAGATTCGAGGGAAGCCAGTGCAGATCTCTAGAGCTCTCTCTGTGCAGCTCTGTCTCCTGTGCCCTGCCCCACAGATTCTGGTTGCTTTGGTCTCCCTCAGCAACAAACTGTCCTCTCATCTCAGGAAGATCTCCAAGCTCCTTTTGGTCCCTCTCTTGAAACTGCAAGACCTGGAAATTCTTCAGGCAGTAAGCCAGAGCAATTTTTATGACTTCCCTCCTTTGTTCCCTTCTTTCAGGGATCACAGTCACCCTGTACTTTCTTTCATCCATTGTCTTAAAAATATTTCAGGGGCGCATGGGTGGCTCAGTCAGTTAAGCATCTGGCTCTCAATTTCAGCTCAGGTCTTGATGTCAGGGTTGTGCGTTCAAGCCCCACATTGGGCTCCATGCTGGATGTGGAGCCTACTATATATATTGCTTATATTTTTGTCTATTTTTTAAGTTGTTTAAAGTGAGAGGGTAAATCTGATTCCTGTTACTTCATCATAGCCAGAAGCAGAAGTTCTAGATTTATTCTTTTGACAGATATTTATCCAGTTTCTATATGCAGGGTACTGGAAATAATATGTTGAACAAGACCAATATGTTGTACTCTGTCATCAAGCTTGTGTTTTAATGGGAGGGAGGAAAAACATAAGCAATTATAAGGTCTGTGTTAATGAAATTAGATGATCTAAAGAGTTTCTAGTGGTAATAACTTTAGGTTGAGTACTCAGGGAAATCCTTTTTGAAGAAGTAATGTGGTGAGCAGTGGGAGGATTTGAGATGTCTGAGATGTCATTGATAACTGAAACTGAGTATGGATGAGAACCCCTAAAGAAAGATTATAGAAGAAGAAAAGGAAGCCTGGGACTTAGGCTTGAGAAATTCCAAGCCATCCAAGAGGAGGATGACTTGCAGTGAAGGGAAGAGGAAGAAGAAAGCCAATATTGTGTTTTGTCTCAAAAGCCAAAAAAAAAAAAAGTGAGTTTCAAGAAAGAGGTTTACTCTTCTCAGGCTGCCATCACAAAATATTGTAGACTGCGTGTCTTTTTTTTTTTTAAGATTTTTTTTTGATTTATTTATTTGACAGCACAAGTAGGCAGAGTGGCAGGCAGGGGGAAAGGGAGAAGCAGGCTCTCTGCTGAGCAGGGAGCCCGATGCGGGGCTCGATCCCAGGACCCCGGGATCATGACCTGAGCTGAAGGCAGCCACTTAACCGACTGAGCCCACCCAGGCGCCCCTAGACTGCGTGTCTTAATGACAGAGATTTGTTTCCTCACAGTTCTGGAGGCTGGAAAGTCCAAGATCAAGGTCTGGAGGGTTCAGTTTCTGGTGGGTCTCTATTGCTGGTTTGCAAATGGCTACCTTCCCATTCTGTGGTGTCTTCTTCTCCTCTTATGGGGACAACAAGGCCATCAGATTAGGGCTCCACCCTGTAACCTTATTTTACCTTAGTTACCTCCTAAAGGCCCTATATCTCTTAATATAGGGGGTTAGAACTTCAGCATATAAAACAGGGAGGTACACAGTTCAGTCTATAGGAGAGGAAATGACCAATAGTGTTTAATGTTCTTAGGAAGGCAAAAAAGTTGAAAATTAAAGATCATTCATCAGACTTATCAATTCATTGGTGACTTTAGTAAGTGTTGTTTTCATGGAGTGAAAGACCTGGAAGCCAGATTGGAGTAGGTTAAGAATAAGAGAGAAGAAAAAGGTGATAGCAAGTATAGGATAACTCATTAAAATAAACTAGCTCTAAAAATGTTATTTTGAGGAAAATAAAAGATTGAGTGAAGTTTTGTTTTGTTTTTGTTTTTGTTTTTAAGGAATGAGAGACCTTGCACATCATGGTGAGGAGAAGACATGTTCTAGTATTTATCTATTGCCACAACAGTGCTACCTTACAAACCACCCCAAAACTTACTCCCTTAGGTAAATTAAGCACTTATTTCACTTCTGTATCTCTGACTGGCAAATAAGGCTGAGGTTCTTTTGGCTTTGGCTGGGTTCCCTCACATGCCTTGTACTAGCTAGCTATCAGGTGAGCCGGCTTAGCCCCTCTCTGCATCTCACATCCATCCAGCAGGCCAGCCCAGGCATTGTTCTCATGGCAAAAACAGAGATACACAAGTGGGCATAAGTGCCCAAGTAGTTTCTCAAGCTTCAGCTTGCACTGGCCTCAGCCAGTTTAGAGTTCATACTTGCTAACATCCTGTTGGCCAAAGCAAGTCACATGGGTGAGGCTAGAATGAGAGGACATTGCAAAATAATAGGGCAAAGAGATGAATATAGGGAGGGGTGAAGAATTTGGGCTGTGGATGCAGCTATATTAAAAAAAAAAAAAAAAGGAAGGGATCATTGATTATAATCATTTTTAAGTTCCTCAGAAGGCAAATGGGAACAGGATCCAAAATCTTTCTAAGGGCTGTCAGGTTCCACACTCTTTCACAGTTAGTCAGTTGGCATTATTTTAGATCAATAACTTGCTAAGTGTTTTTAATTTAGTACTAAAATTTCCTATTTTATTTTTATAAATGTATGTGAATCACATTTGTGTTTATTGAATATCTGAATACCTATTATATTTAAGATACTGCTTTAGGCACAGTTGCATTATACTAATTTAATATACAAGTTAATTAAGAAATTCAGGTAAATTCTTTTTGGCCCTACCTGGCCAGTGATCACTTGTAAATCACATAGCACTGCAAACTGTTCATTGATTTCTGAAGAGAATTGGTTTTGTGCCTTTAATCGGACTATAATTTCCTTCATTCCATCCAACTAAAAATTCAGGTAGATATCCTATTTCTCAGGAGAAACTATTCTTTTTATTCTAGATGTTTTCTTGTGAATCTTTATGGTTTGCTCTAATAATCATGATAGCACTTACTAGTTAAGCACATACTATGCTAATCTTTATATTAAAAAAAGTAGTTCTCCTGAAATTGTTTGGAGTAAACTGCAAATCTGCGATTCTAATCCAAGAATATGAGACTTCAAAGTCTTACTCTTAACCACCAGGTTTTTCTGTTCCTCCAAATAACCACATCAAATAATCAAAAGCAAGTCAGAAAAAATGTCCGACTTAAAATCTACCACTTAATCTGCCAGGGCCCTTAAATTCACCAGTATCCTACCAAAGAGAAATTTTTCTCTTGAGATAAATTAAGTCTTTAAAAACAAAAAACCTGTATAACCTAACTCTTACAGAGTTTGCCAACAAGAGAAAGGATTTACGTTAGACATCATGTTCCACTGGTAGACCATGTGTAACTGGCTAGATCTCTATGGCTCTTTCATTTGAATCCTCCTTCCCTTTAAAGCCCAGAGATTTAAGGGGCGCCTGGGTGGCTCAATTGGTTAAGCAACTGCCTTCAGCTCAGGTCATGATCCTGGAGTCCCGGGATCGAGTCCCACATCGGGCTTCCTGATCAGCGGGGAGTCTGCTTCTCCCTCTGACCCTCCTCTCTCTCATGTTCTCTGTCTCTCATTCTCTCTCTCTCAAATAAATAAAATCTTTAAAAAAAAAAAAAAAGCCCAGAGATTTAAAATTAAATGGCTGTACTAGTGCAAAAACAAATCATACACGTATCTGTCATCCTGTATCACCACATGTGTACCTTTTGACTTTTTGTTAGTAGTACTAATATTAACATTTATCGAGTCCTTACTATGTGTCTAGCCAGGCATTTTACATGCATTCTCTATACCAACTGCTTTGTTTACATAAACTCATGTAATAATCGCATTACCCTTAAGAGGTGGGTACTCTGATTATCTTCACTTTTCAGTTAAATTGAAGCTTAGAGGTTAAGGAATGTACACTTAGCAGGTGAGTGATTTAATTCGGAATCAAAACTTAGGCTCTATGAAGCCTCCCTCTGTCCCAATTTACTAAAATCCTTTAGTAAAGAATTTACTTTAGACCTATTTCAAATATTTTTTCCCCAACCTCCCCACTGCTGGGATTAATTTCCCTTCTCTGTAATCCCTTAGTCTTCAGTTACCTCTTCTATATCTATTTATAATAAAATAAATATATTTATTTTGATAATTTATGAATACTTCTCCCTTCTGCCTCCTTACCAAGCTGCAAAACCCTTGAAGACAGACACCATCACAGTATTTTATATTCTAAATACATTAGGTAGGTGTTGGTTAAGGATTTGAGGGAAGAATGAATGAATACTAACTTTGGTAACCAGCAGACCTGGCTTATAAATGCATGCCAGCTCGTCATAGAACTGAAACACTTTGATAGATGGCGAAGTCCTCGGTATTGGCCTCTGGGAACCCTGGAATTATCAAATTTAGAGTCCAGTAGACTTCATTTTTATAACTTCTTACTACATCAGAACCATGGGAATATGCTTGTTGACTTCATAAATGTTCTCTGATCCAGTTTACACATTTAACAACCCTATTGTGGTATTTGGATAGATTTGTGGAGAATCAGGCTCAAGGGTATAGCTATAATAGCTATTCAGTAAATTTTCACAACATAAGATGACGCTATTGCCAGAGGAAATAAACCAGTCATTCAGAATTTGGAGTTATAAATAGATGAGTTCAAATTCGATAGTTTTGGGTACTTTATAGTAACTGTTCACATTCTAAATCCTATACCAGATTTGTTTATCCATGCATACAGCTGACTTTTCTCCCTTTGAAAAGATGAACTTATGTTTCTTAAAAACTTTAACCTAAATAATACTCTTATGGTAGGGGAGCCTTGGTGGCTCAGTCAGTTGAGTGTCCGACTCTTGATTTTGGCTCAGGTCATGATCTCAGGGTTGTGGGATCGAGCCCTGCATGGGGCTCCGAGATCAGCGAGGAGTCTGCTTGAGATTCTCTCTCTCCCCCTCCCTCTCCCTCTGGCCTTCCCCACCGCTTTCTCTCTCTAAAATAAATCTTTAAAAAAAAAAAACTCTTATGATAGCTCTCAAAAAACATGTCTGTGCCCTAACATATTTTCTTTTTTTTATCTTGAGAAATTGAAAGATATGACTACTACTTATTTAGTTAAATATGAGGAAACTCCATGCTCTACATATATAATTTCCTAGATACGGTTGGGGCTGTAGCCCTTCAGAATGTCTGTCTGTCTGAAATCTGTAGACCAGGCACTTATCATATGTTAAGTATTCTGAAGAAATAGAGAGATGGGTATTAACATAAAGGGAGAATCATGACAGAATTACAGCCCAAGAGTTAGTATGCAGGATAGGGTAATAAATCCTAGACTCTGAATTTGCACTTACTAGTTGGGTGAACCTTAATGCATCATTTTACTTCTTGGAGCCTCAGTGGTGGTTTTTGGAATTGAATGCAATATTATTGGAAAGATTTTTAGCATAGTGCCTAGCATGTAGCAACTGCTCTAGAAATGATCTTTTCAGAACTGTCTTGCTCACACTAAAATTTGTTTCCTGCGATTTGGCTAGCTTACATTAAAGTGTATTGTCTCTATGACAGAAATGAACTATTCCATATCTCTAGTAATAAGTAAAACAAGTGTGAATTATTACAGCTAGATATATTAAAATTTTTTGTTAGAATTATCAGTAATCATTTTTTAAAATATTTTTTAAAGATTTTATGTATTCGTGAGCTCATGAGCAGAGAGGGAGAGAGAGAATCTCAAGTAGACTCGGCGCCAAGCACATAGCCCAATGTGGGGCTTGATCTCAAGACCCCAAGATCATGACCTGAGCCAAAATCAAGAGTTGGCCACCTAACCCTCTGAGCCACCCAGGCACCCCAGTAATCATTAATTTAAATCACACATTGTAACTGTTTGGATTTCCATGACCCACAAAAGATTTTCATCTTTTATACTTCCCAAATGCACATATTCTTGTAAACCTCCATTCACATTCTGGAGAGACGTTCTACCTTACTTAGGGTGGATGAAATTACAGAAGTATTGAAAATAGGCTTGTATGTCCAGATGATCATTTCAGTGCCCATTCCTTGTCCTCATGCACTCCTCACCTACCGTCTGTCTCGGTTGCTAGTTTGATAGAAGAGGCCTTAGGGTGAGTACCTCTCTTCCAGCTTTGTCCCCCATTCACCAAAAGACACAGTGTTAAATTAAACCTTTGCATTTGTCGATAGCTCCGTATGGTTTTTAAATCATGTTAAATGGCTCTCATTAAATCATTCAGAAATGTAATGGTAAACAGGATGATGTTTAATTTTTTTTAAGAGGGAGAGAGAGAATCTCAAGCAGGCTTCATGCCCAGCACAGAGTCCAACGCGGGGCTCAATCTTACAACCCTGAGATCATGACCTGAGCCAAAATCAAGAGTCGGATGCTTAACTGACTGAGCCCCCCCAGGCGCCCCTCAATATCTTTTTTTAAAGATGAGAAAAGGAGAATGAAAGAGACTAACGTTACTTGTCCAAGGTCATAAGGCTGATGATTGATCTTCTCAGAATTGGGACTCAAGTCTTTATGTTCCTCTCCCCAGTTCTTTATACACTGTCACTGAGCTTTCAGTAGAATCCTTGATATGGATATATAAAGCCACTTGATCTGATAGTTTAAATGCTGCTGCTTCAACTTTCTAATCATACGTAAGGCAAAGAAGCCATGAAATAAAAGACTGCTACATTTGATGATCCAAAATTTAGAATGGATTCATGACAAAATCACCATAAGCAGATACAAACACTAATGAACTAGGCCGTGTAGGGAGGGGAGTGGGATTGTAAATCACATAGAACAGAGCACCAATCTTAACTACATATCAATATGAAAATAAGCTGAACCTTCCTCATAAGAGAAATGCAAATTAAACAATGAAATATCATTTTTTGACCTATCTTTTTTTCAAAGATCCGTTTTATTATACATTATTGGTGAGAAAATGAAAGACATTTGCACACGTTGTTGGCAAGAGCGTAAAATGGTACATAATCCATGAAGGATATTTTGGTAATATCAGAACTTTAAAAGCACCTTGTGACTCAATTTATCCTATTCCTAGACATCAACCCTATAGATACAGTTGAATACAGACACATACAAGAGTATTCAACTTAATTTTTAAAACATACAAAATAAAAAGTTTAAAAAGTACATCAAGAAAATTTGAGGGGGTACCTGGCTAGCTCTGTCAGTAGAGCTTGGGACTCTTCATCTTGTGATCGTGAGTTCAAGCCCCATACTGGGTGTAGAGATACTTTTAAAAAAAAAAAAGGTTGAGGAATATTTAATCTTTCATTTAGTACAAATGTGTATGATTGTACTACAAATTCCTGACATTAAACCTAACTAGTCAATTTTTCAACTTCCAAATATAAAGGATTATTTGTTAAAAATTCTAGATTGCAAATTCTTTGAAAGCATGCACTGTGTATGCTCCCTCATCTTCGTACCTCAGAGGTGCATTCTAGTGGGTACCCAATGTTAAATAATTTGGTACAGAAAATGGAATTGAGAAGTGCTTTGGTTATTACTAGATTACTTAAGAGATCCAGGTTCTTATATTAGTCCACGTACATCTGATTGGAACACTCTGAGAAAAGAAGTTTATTTTATTTTTCTATTTTCCTATACCTTAGTTTCCCCATCTTAAAAAAGGGGTGGGTGGGTGGTGTCTAGAAAGGTCCCTTCTAGCTCTATTGTTCTAATGCCTCTGTTTCTAGCACTTGAAGATAGCTATATTCTTCTACTCTTAGTATTCTATAGATTAGTAGCCCCAAACTTTGCACACTGAGTTTTAAGTGTATATTTATGAATTAAGTATGTCAATCTGTGTATTAGTACTAACATATAGTTCTTTTAAAACTGGAATTTTCTTCCCATGCATGTGTATAGTTTTGTGCACTCCTGAGTTTGTGTACCCAAATTTGGAGTACACTCTCTAGAAAAGTAACTTTAATGTTTTTGAAGGTCTTAAAAAGAACAATGTAGTTATTGAAGTATTATTCTCTGATAAATATACCTTTGTCAATCAAACAGCAAAACTCGGGGTCTTTTAGTTTTTTTTTTAGCAAAAATTGTTTTTATCACCATTTATTGCTTCATGCCATCATCTTCTTTTGGCATTGATACTTGATCTACCAAGCTATCTTAATAAATATATTTGTATTTTTATAGCTTGCCTTAGATTTCTCAAAGAGGTATATATACAAATAATACAAATACGAAGGCTAGCAGTCCTTGGAAGAAGGAAAAACATTACTGCTTTATCTGAGCTTTGCTAACTTGAAAAACAAAAAATCTTGAGGTCCATGAGGCCATCAGTCTAATAATAGTAACCGATGCAAATATTTTCAAAAATCAGTTAAGATTTCTGATATGAATGAGAATATTGTATTTTGGATCTCTTTGTCATTTATCAGGCCATGACCTACTTTAAATATATTCTTTTGTATTCACCTCTGTTTTTTGGCTTTTTAAGTGATTTTCTATTTTTGATGAGTAACCTTTTAAGCTACTTGTAGTTTGTCATTTTGCTTCATATCTATGAAGCTGAAACTATGTTATTCAGTGAAACTGGGACCATTTGCCTGGGGAGAACTCAGTGGCAACATGATAGCCATTGAAATATGCTATAACAGGTTAAACTCTCTGGTTTATTGAATGGCAAATGAGTCCGTTTTTGACGTTGCAAGGAAAGATCAGGAAAATGCTACTGAGGTCTGGAGGAAGCTGCCACTCGTAACAAGTCACTTAAATACTACATGCCTATTTCCTCTTCACTAATAGAAAGAATCCTAGATCTGTCATTGGAGAAAGGTTAGGAATGATGTAGTCCAACCAAACTAATCAGTTAAGCATCAAATGAGCTACTGTACAGCAAGCTATTAGTTTATAAACATAAGGATTCACATCTGAAAACGTGAATAGACTATCACATGTCCATTACATGTGGACTAGCTACCCTTTGGACTCTTAAGTTTCTGTTTCTAAAGATTCTCATCAGAGAGCTAGTAGACAAGCATAAGGGAAAGAGGAAGGACCGTATTCCAATTCGTTGGGTGACTCTATAACTTCAGACATATTTGTACTTGAGTCTGAGACTCACTTTTATTGTTTATCATCAGGATACGTATACCAACCTTGCTTGGTTGTTATGAAATTTAAATGAGAATACATGTGAATGTGCCTAGAACATGGTAGACTTTCAAACAAAGGTTAATTCCTTCTTGTCTCAAAGTGGCTCTGATCCTGGTAAGTTAAAGGACAAATGAAAAGGGTTGAATCCTGCCAAGTTCAGTAGGTTAAATGTCATGAGTATACTTATGGAATCCACATACACAGTGGTTTTGTTGGCCAGCGCTATCTGGGTGACGTCTTAAGTACCTGGCTATATGTAATGTATTCAGTTCAGTAAGGAGGCTGGAGCTAAGAAACAGAACAAAACGCTTGTACTTTCAGGGTAATAAAATGCCCTATCTACTCTGTTTAGAGGTCCAAACAATAAAAATGACTGAATTTTCTTTTACAAGGTTGATAATTTCTTTGAAGTTAAAGTAAAACTAAATGCTTTGCACTTTTTTTTCCAGCATGCTACAAATGAAAACTGATGAGAAATTGAATTTGTCCGATGGGAATACAGCAAGTTGCCCTTTGAGCCCCATTAAGATGTGCCTTAATCATCCCATTGAATGGAATCTGAATTTGACAGCAGCATCTCTAGCGAGCTGTACAGTTCATAACCAAAACCTCAAAAGTGAAGAGAAATAGATTGCAGTTCTTCTTGCACTATCCTTATTTTGTACATCAGTATTCTTTCTGCATTTATCAATTGATCTTGAAATATTTCTAGTCCTGTGATGTCTTTATATTAAATATAATCATTAGCATTAATCATTTGGATTATATTCTTTGTATGTTTTTTTACGTTTTACACCGGACCGTTGTGGAATTTTGCAGTACAAATGGATTTTGATGTTTCTCTTTTTAAAGGTATTTTGTGAATTTTTTTATGCCTAAGTTTAAATACATAATTGTCCCCAGTTTTATTTCTGTGCACAAAGTTTTAATATATACTGCATTATGTGATTTAGAAGGCTAGTATTGTAAAGATTTGTGATGACCTGACCATTAACAGTTGTATAATAGGTGGATACCAACTACCTCGAAGCAAACTGGTAAAAGGCAAAGGTATCTCTTAGAAGTATATCTCTTTCAAAGTTATATATGTATAGAAAAATTGATCATAGTTTATCACCAAGTAGCATGTTTTCATTCATAGAATTTGAGCTGATCGGTTCTTTCTCTGTACTTTTAAACCTATAAAATCTGTGGGCTGTAAGATCAATGGCACAATTGCATGTTTACTCTTCAGCAAAGCTGTGCCTCTTGCAGACAAGAATACTGTTTGGTGTAAGTTATCAGTTTTGAATGAAAAAATGGTAAATGGATTTACATCTATTGATTTGATTGTATTTTAGCCATTTAAGTGTAAAATGTCTTTTAAAATCAGGATAAAATTCCTTACCTTTAACTATAATAGTGCAAAAGCATAGCTTCAGCAATGGCTACGTGATTGTGTCTAAAACTTGAATAGTAAGAACACTAACGGTTTGGTGCTTAAATTTATTTTTCCCATGCCAGAGAAAAAAAGCTCTGGTATGGTGGTCCATGGAAGTATATAAGAACATGGCTCCTTCCCTTTGGATAGCCTGGCTGTGGGGTAAATGGGATTTAGTCTATGGTGTTTCTAAACACTTTTCCTTATAGCACATTCTGTGTACACTTTAAGTCCTATTTCTCCCTATCCCTCACCCCAAAAATTATTTTTAAAGTGACAGGGATTTAACAAAATAAGACTTACATAAGGAATTTGAAGCACAGGAAGACACAGAGCCAACAGAATGAAAAACAATCATCTATTTTTTATTGTTTTTACGACCACATCTGCCTTTTCCTTTTGCTTAATAAGCATTCTTACTTTGTAACTTTCAGACTCCTTTTATATTTCTGAGTTTTATAAAGCACATATATGTATGTAATATAGCAATTTGGTTCTAAAAAGCACAACAATTTTAATTTAGCTCTATCTTAGAACATCACCTTAAATAAATGGCCTAAATAAACCTTAAAAAGCACAATTATTTATTAATAAAACAAATCCAATGTTAGGACATTTCTATTCTGGATAATAAAGAGAAAAGGTAATCAGAGGGATAAGAAAACATGTTTTGCTGGGTGTTGCAGACGGAAAGAGGACTGAGTTCATACTCCGTTCCACAACTGAGGCAAGTGCCAATTTGGGAAGAAAAATGAGATTGACAATGAAGAAACAGTGCTCATAAACTAGTATATAAAGGACTTCCTGTCATGCTTTTCCTACTAGAATTGTCTTTTATTATCCACAGTATTTATTTTGTTGTGCCAAAAACGTAGAAAGCAACTCCATAATTAACATGTGAAAGTGCGGGCACCTGCCTGGCTCAGTCAGTAGAGAGAGCATGTGACTCTGGATCTTGGGGCATGAGTTCGAGCCCCATATTGGATGTAGAGATTACTTAAAAAAAAAAAAAAGAAAGAAAACTAGAGCTCTCATATGCAAATATTGTAAGAAGAGAAATTATCCATTCAGATAGCATTACCAAAATGTTTTTAGTGTAAGAATCACAAAATTATCAAAATAACTGTTCAGCTTAGATGCTGGGAACTTTGGAGTCACTGTAGCAGTCCTCCTCCCTGAAGGTAAGCAAGCTCCTTTCTAGCCAGTTTGTGGTACTTCATTTGCCCTTGAGATGTCCCTTTTTAAATGTGTTCTGAAGTGTTCTCATCTATGTTGGATGTGCCCTATCTAAATCACAAGCTTCTCAAATGCAAGCTACTAGCTAGTTACACTGAGAAGCTGTCCAGAACGCCATATACTAAATGTGAGAGTTCACGCATCAGCTGAGAAGCCGATTTGCAAAGCAGGTTCCTAGGCCCACCTTAGACGCTGGTTACACCCCCGGGTCCGCTGCAGGCTTCTGTGGAGCGCCGGCCAGGTGCTGTCCTAATGTTTCAGTAAAGGCCAAAGTAACATGGAATCACACAGCACAAAGTCCTACAAGCTATCAGGCATTTTCTGATTTTGATACAAGGGTAACTTTATTAAAGCAGAAAACTGAACATAATTTTAAAGGACATGGTTAAAAGGACTTCACCTCCATCATCTCTTCTAACTTATATCTTCATTGAGAAACTCTGCAAGGTTAAGTTTACTTTTTTCTAGTGCTGCTGTTTTGGCTCGTCTTGGCAATCTCATCTTCATTTCTGATTCTGGCTCTGGAATTTCAGGATCACTAAATGGATGTTGAAAATACACCAATTTAAATACAAGCTTTAAAACAAGTTTATCAATAAAACTTTTTGTTTCTGTCATTTTATCAGTGTGTAATTGATATCCTGATTTTACTAAGTTTTTAAAACTAAAACCAAAAAAGACTTATTGGCTATCCTGCCAAGTAAATCATGGAAAACCTAGCTAATTGCTTTTTATTTCTATATGGAACCTGGTATTATAAGGAAAAACAACATTTTGTAATGAAGTGATTAAGCAGAACAACTGCCCAAAAGAATTTTGGAGGACAACACAAAGTGAAAAAACATCTTACATTCTCTTAATTTAGGTAATACATTCTTAAAACACTCTGTAAACAGCAGGTTTCCAAAAAACATTTTAAATTTAGTCAAAACTTAACCTAAAGCTATATACTGAAAATACACACATTACAATTTTACCAATAGATGAACACAAGGCAACTACAAACTTTCAGCTTACGACAGTGGCTTAATTGGCAGAATCTAAAAATAAACACTACACGACAAATAATATATAAATTTACAATGATAGAGTAATCCTGCTTATAAATGCTAAGAACCCAAATCTAAATCCTTTAAGAGTTTGCTAATTCAAGATTGGAGAGCCATACACACAATCATGTAGTTAGAAGCATACATGGATATATAAACTGAAAGGACATATTAAAGATGACCACCTAAGACTACGGGCCATCCCAGTAGGAAAAGCACACGAGACATGGGACGTCAAATGCTCTTGATAATGGAATTCTAGACTATATATATCCAAGACCTTGTGATTTACAGTTTTCACTGAGTATCTCATACATATTGAGTTTCTCTCCTTCACAGTGTTAGCAAACTACAATTTCTTTTCTACTCCTAGACCAAAAAAACACCACATCCATTTTCTAGATGTACATGGCATACCTTTCAGAGTCAACCTCCACAGTCTGACGTCTCCTGTTCATCCTAGCTGAAGCTGTCACTTTTCTCCGTCCTTCAAGACAGTATATAATTCATTATCAAAATTTATTCTCAATTGCTGACTGTTTCTATTTTCTGACCTACCCAAATCCTTCATTTTCCCTCTGCAACAAATTTCTTCCTAGTTTCCAGCCATTTATTCTTTTGTAAGCTTGGGTAATAGGCAAAGGAAAATATGGAAATCAAATTATAAGGAGGCAAATTTTAGTTAAATATATTTGGGAGAAAGAAGAATGTGAAAAACATGCTATGTAAAGAGAAGTACTTCTGCTATAGCACATGACCTGCAGAGAAACTAATGAAAATTAAGGGGAGAAAAGTGGGGTATGCCCATCAGCAGACCCGGGAGAGAGAGAACTTTAATCAGTAAGGTAATGGCTTCTTACAAAATATTCAAATGTATACATGGCCAATTCAAGTATGTGTTATAAAACATTTTTCAGTATAAAAACTAGACCTTCTAACAATATGCTGAAGGTTGCAAAAATTCTACTTGCTAGAAACTTCCAAGGTTAAGAAGATAAAGTTTAGCCCATGATGCTCCCTCATTTATGATAAGAATCTGATCAAATTGCTCAGTATGAACATTTGGTTGAAATTTATATACCCTATTTATTATTCATGTGAGACTTAACTGTTTTTCTCCACAACCTTACATATTTGCTCATAATGCAGCTAGCCCCAAGAAAACATCCAACAATATGGGACTAATTTGGAACAATACCCAACAATAAGCATGTAAATAAGTGATTGGCTACAAAAATATTATGGCCAGATTCCATTTAGAAAAAAATTAAATCTGCATAGGGCCTCAAAATTGTTTTTTAAGAATTAAAATAATGGTTGGCTCATGGGTGGGATGATTAGCGTTCTTTATATTAGTTTGCTTGCATGTATTTTCTGATTCTTCTGTAATAAGCATGAATTGCTTTTGTAATATTAATAAAACAATAAAAAGATGTTGAATTTCAGATTTTTTTCCAAGTGATCCCCTAATTGTCAACATTTTCTTTATTCCAACAAATCCCCTATTGTTGGATACCCCTTGGGAAATAAATGATGTTGAAAAATTATGAAATAAAATGGGAAAAAGGAAAACAGAAGCCCAGACAAGTACTACAGGGATAAAAGGTTTTCAAAAGTGCTTAATCATATAAATGACAGAATATAACCAGCTAATAATAGAAAATCGTCATTGATCATCTGATAAAAAAAATCTTAATTTAACCCAAATAGTCCTTTGCAATATGATACATTGCATCATAACTCTTTCAATCAAAAGCACTTGGAGCAACACTGGTATTAGAATCTTTTAGACACAAAGCAAAACCTAGTATCAGCTGTAAGAACTGAAAATAAAGGATACCTGAGACATTTAAAAATCTTTATCAACAAGGAAACTTGCAAAGTGAGCATTTCATTGGAAAACAAAATTGAAAAGTTTTATTATAAAGATCTATATACTACCTCTGTTAGTCTTTTGCTGAGTGGATTTTGATGCTCGGGTTGCTTTTACATCCCTGAGAGGAGTTTTATATGCTTCTTTACTTTTTTCTATTAAAGGAAATGACACAACAATGTAAATTTTAAAAAGCTTCATTAAACATTTTAAATGGTCTTTCCAAGTCAATTTTTCATAAAATAGAAATGACACCAGTACCATCAGCAGCTACTGAAAATTATCCTAAACCAGTGTTCCAAAAAGCGTGAATACTGGAAAGCAAACGAAACCTGAGACAGTATGCATGGTCCTATGGTGAAAAATGTACACATAAAAAAAACTATGAGGGCGCCTGGGTGGCTCAGTTGGTTAAGCGACTGCCTTCGGCTCAGGTCATGATCATGATCGTGGAGTCCCGGGATCGAGTCCCGCATCGGGCTCCCTGCTCGGCAGGGGGTCTGCTTCTCCCTCTCCCATTCCCCCTTCTTGTATTCCCTCTCTCACTCTCTATGTCAAATAAATAAATAAAATCTTAAAAAAAAAAAAATACGAAAGTAGAATAAACACTTATCAGTAATACACTTTCCAAGGGAATTAATGAGAAACATTTTTCTTTCATTTCTGAAATCCAACCACATGTTAAAGGAGGAAAAAAAAGTGCCTCTTTAAGATGCAAAGGACAGAATCTTACAAATACTCAGGTTAGTATGTGATTACCATCTTCACTTTGAAAAGCAGTCATAGTCATGTTGGCATCCTGTGCTGCTACCGCTTGGTCATCATACTCTTTATTTCCTTTTTCTAACTGAATCTTGATTTTCTCCAGAGCTCTCAGACATGTCCTATCTTTTACTTGCTATAATAGAAAACATCATTAATGTTTTTTAATGCAGCATTTTCTAATCTTCTTTCAGAAAAGCTATATATGGATATCAAGATGTTTAAAAACATTTAAAAAATTCTATTAAACTTATGAAGGCAATATTTACTTCAAATGAGCAGACACAATTTGCTGACATATGTATAATTTAATACAACCATGTAATGTATTTAATACAATAATTTAATACAACCACGTAAATTCTACTTTAATAAAAAATTTGTTCACAGTAATTTATATACAGAGTAATTAGAAACTACTTTACCTCCAGAATTTCATTCAACAGAACCAAAAGATCTTGAGCAAGATTGCTACTAAGTTCTAAAGAACCCAAGGCTTTCGTATAGACCCGAATTTCTGGTGAACATGGACATGTTAAGATCTCATTGCAAATTTTTATAGCCAAATTGTCATGAACTGATAAGGCCTAGAAAATCAAGAGAAAAAGGTTTTGTAAACTGGAAATGGTATTACAATATAGTTCCTACATATCTAACAAACATTTCCAACTAATTATCTTGCCATAATTTCAAAAGCAAAATGTCTAAATCCAAATTTAACATATTCCTCCCAAACTGAACTCCCCCCTCTTCTTATAGAGGATCCTGTGGTACAGGGTCCAGATCCACCCCCTTCATGAATGAAGCAATCATCTCCAGCTACTCTGAGTTCTGGAGGCTAAAAGTTCTCAGGTACAGAACTGATCCAGGCTGGAGACAGTGGGGCCTGCCACGTTAGTCCTCCTTCAGTGGCTGGAAGATACGCAGGTACAACAGCCCAGCCTTGTCTCCATCTGAGCAACTCAAGGGATTATCCCAGTTCTGGAGCTTCCTGTGGGATGAGCTGGGGCTTTAAGACTGCATGACAGTTCAAGTTCTTCCTCTGCCCCAACCTACTTCCCTCACTCCTCCAGGATGTTGATCAGGAGAAAACTTTGCAATTAAAAGATGTCAACAGCTTCTTTGAAGTCCTCTGTAACCCATACTCAGGACCTTAAGAGTTATCTTGGTTGGACTCCATCTTCCTTGCCTCCCTAAGTTCTTTCTTCATGTCTTTATACCCATCTTTTTTTTTTTTCCATGTCACTGTCTACTATTCTTTTCTTTCTACTTTCTATTGCTATTATCTTTTTTCTATAAGCTTTTTATCTCTTAATTATACAGATTTCCAACTGCTCTCTTAATATTCACTCTCTATTCCTCTCACCAGTTCACCTCATATAATGATACTGACCACCAAACTGATCTTCCTAATAGGTAATTTTCATCCCATTAAGCCTTTCAATATATACCCTACATCATTATGGCAAATACGGCCAACTCCAAATTCCCTACACCTTAATGTTCTGCCCTCAACAGGGCCATTCTGGCTCCTTAGCCAGAATGATTCTTCCACAGTCCCCTGCATGACTTGGACAACCAGCTACATTTAATCACTTTTACTTAAAGTCTTTTTCATTCCCCATAAGACTGAAGTGAATTTTATTAGTAATGCTGTACTCATCACCCCTACTACATGAACCCTGCCTTCTTCTTAAGTCCTAAGCACTTAGTAGCTCTATCACCTACCCTTACTATATTTTGCCTTAATATCCTTTGTAATCATCTTTCCAATAACATGTAACATAATGACTTGAATGGAGTATGCAGTCACTAAATTAATTAAATTAAATTAAAAAGCTATACTTTCAACTTAATTAGCTGGCATCTGAAATCATTAATAACACATTAATTTTCAATATGGTAACAAGTTTAATTAAATGATTAAGTTAAAGGATCCAAAACCCAGCTTAAGTTTAATTTATGGGACAGTTTGCAGTTAACTTATCTTCTTTGAATTAAAAACAAAAATGAGCTTGAGGTGACCAATTCATTCTTTGAATTCTCCTTCCTTGTATCAGAAACAAAGCAGATAAGCCAACGTTTGAAGATTCAATGAGTCCTAGATAAACATAGGACATTTTTCAGAATGTTTAATATAGCCAGCACTAGGTTGGGAGGGTGTAGGGAGAGAGATGAATTTTTGCTAAGTTCTGAATTTCAGTAGCAAATTATTTCTATCTTTATATGATTATCACATTTCCCAAAAGATCTTTTTCTTCCTTTGTGTTATGTGCCACCATATAGACCAGAAATCTCAAGATCAAACCGTGGCCTCTATTTCTAAGAACCTATGAAAAGGATTATTTTATCAAAAACAACAGTGACCTGTATGATAGTCATCATCCTTACCATCCATAGGCTAACATACCCACCCACCTGATAATCTTGTGAATTCTTGGCCTGAGGATTTAATCCACTTGGTCTTGTCAAATCTACAAGTAACTCAGCAACATTAGTGATATCTACTTCAGCTAAAGGAGAAGATGCAGGAGCACTGGCCAGTGTTTGCAGAGTTGGAAGAAAGGCTTCTTCAAAACATTCCTGATTAGTCCTATTGAAAAACAATTTGAAAAGTATGTGAGCAAAGAAAAGGCATAGGATTCTCAAAAAAAATGTATAAAATTCACCCCATCAAGATACAGTATATTTTTATCTAGGAAAGAGACAAATAATTCAGGTAAATAAAATCTAGGTAAGTTCTCATTTTCATTACTAACCACTGAAAAAAAAGGAACAATAACAAAATTATATTTATAGATGGGACTCATGGGGAGCCTGAATTTAACTTCAAGTCAGATTCGGATTTATCAATATAACTAAATACCTGCTCGCATAAGCAAACATGGGGAAGAACACGCCTAGGCAATGTCGAAGTCGAACATCCTCTTCAGTCACAGGATTGTACCATAACAAGATAAGACGAGAAAGAATCCTGCTGCTGACCAAGAGCCCTGAGAACATCAGCTTGGCTAGTCCTTCTGCAGCTCCTGTCCTGAGTTCAGACACCTAATAAAAATGACTTTCATTAAAAGAAATTTTATTAAATTTGTATTTCCTTCTAAAGCCTTACAATGTAGCCTGTCCTACAATATTCTTCTATGAACTATCAAAAAATCACTCATTCTATGAATTTGTTAAAGATACATAAAAAGATTTTAGGTTAAGGCGATATGACAAATTATTAGTCTAGCTAAGAAAACTTCAATTCCCTTAAAATTTTTTTAGAAGAAATCAAAAGTTACAACAGTAATGTATTACATGCTTCTCATGAGATAAGATATAGAAAACACTCAGTAATAATCCCTACCATGAGAGGAAGGTGACCTATAAACAGAATCTCCAGAGGTGGGAGTGACAATGTGTATGAATAAAGGGGAAATGGGAATAGAAGGTGTACAAATGGAAAAAGGAATTCCTAGAAAGAGTAACCAAAGCAAAGCTTCGAGAAGAAAATGGAAAAGAAGATACGGTGATATTCAAATGGAGGTACAGGCATAAAGACAGGTAACTAAAAATACTAGTTATTGAGACTGAATTATTAAAGTCAAGCCTCTGACACTTCCTAGCTGCATGATCCTGTGCATATTAACTTTGTACCCCATTTTTAAAAAAAGATTTACATATTTATTTTAGAGAGGGAGCACATGTGAGTGGGGGAAGGGGCACTGGGAGAGAATCTCAAGCAGACTCCCCGCTAAGTGCAGCGCCCCCACGTGGGGCTTGATTCCATAACCCTGAGATCATGACCTGAGCCAAAATCAAGAGTCAGACGCTCAACTGACTGAGCCACCCAGGCACCCCATGTACCCTACTTTTTTCATTCAAAAATAAAAAGTTCTGAATTTTAAAAAAGGATAATAAAATTACAGTTACAAAGATAAAGAAATACTACAAATAAAACTCTTGCAAGCACTATCCACATAGGGGTGCCTGGGTGGCTCAGTCAGTGAAGTGTCTGACTCTTGGTTTCAGCTCAAGTTATGATCTCAGGGTCACGAGATCCAGACCTGAGTTGGGCTCAGAGCTCAGCAGGGAGTGTGCTTGTCCCTCTCCCTCTGCTCTTCCCCCACTCTTTCGCTCTGTCTCAAATAAATAAAATCTTTTTTTAAAAAGTGCTAGCCACATAGTAAATCCTCAACAAATATCAGTTATTGTTTATTATTACTGAAGAACAGTAAATTTGCTCAGTGATCACATTACAGAGATCCTGAAAATCAGGCAAAAACATTCAGCTGTAGTGAGGCAGGATGTGGAACCACTTAAGGTTTTTGAAATGGCAGAGAAATAAAGACTTAAATGAGATTTTAGGAAAATTATATTTGCAGATTATAATCTACGAATGTAAAACAAGTCTAAACTAGAGACAGAAGTAAAAACAATGGAACAAGCAAATACAAGAACTATATCAAAAATTTTTCAAAAACTCAATGATTTAGAAGCCAACAAGATTAATAAGTGCTAAGGCACTAGCACGTGCTTTCCACACACTAACTCATTTTGGGCTCACAACAACCAGAGGGCAGAAACCTTGTTCTACTCAGCACTGTACTCTCAAGAACATAGTGACTGGCACATAATTTGCCCTCAAATATTTGATGTTTTTTTTTTTAAAGATTTTATTTATTTATTTGACAGAGAGATACACAGAGAGAGAGGGAACACCAGCAGGGGGAGTGGGAGAGGGAGAAGCAGGCTTCCTGCCAAGCAGGGAGCCCGATGCGGGGCTCGATCCCAGGACCCTGGGATCATGACCTGAGCCGAAGGCAGAAGCTTAACGACTGAGTCACCCAGGTGCCCCCAACCCTCAAATATTTGTTGACTTAATTAAAGAACCATCCAGTGAATAGGCATCATTATCCCCATTTTGCAGATGAGGAAAAAAGCCAGAGACAGTAAACACCTTATTGAAGATTCACACAAATGTACAAGTCTACAACTTCAAAGGCTGCATGCTCCCCATCTCTTTAAAATGTTTAACTGTGACATACTTTCCTGATAGCAATAGTGATCCATCTGTTGAATGTCAGGAATTTGAAATGAAACAGAACTGCAAGTCTTTAAAGCATGTAAAAAAATTCTTATGATGGCCCAGAGGGCAGTGAAGTAAGTCAGATTTTGTTTAGTGGTAATGACAAAAATAAAGTTAAAATCACAGAATCTAATATAGCCATAAAGAGATTAAGGTACCAGTACTATTAAAAAAAAAAAAAAGCTTCATTCCTTTGTCATACAGTTTTACTGCTCAGTCATTTTCTACCAATGCAATGTCAGCAAGCCCACAGCACTGGGTAATTCCCAACAGGAAATTAGTATATTGCTTGAATATTAACTCAAAATTTAAAACCAACATCTGCCTTTTGATTGGTGAGTTTAATTTATTTACACTTAAATCACTGATAAGGAAGGACTGATTACCACAATTTTGCAATCAAAATGTGGTAAGTCAAAAACTGTTAAAAGAGACAAAGAACGATAAATACTGATATTAAAAAGGTTAATTCATCAAAAGATAATTAAAAGTATAGATAAAACAAACAGAGCTTCAGAATACATAAACAAGCATTGGCGGAAATGCAGAATGAAATAGCTCAACAATAATAACTGAAGAGCTTTCCGGAATGGACAGAACACCCAAGCAGATCAGTAAGAAAACAACAATAAGGACTTGAACAATATTACAGACCAACCAGACCCACCAAACATGTAGTCCCTCCACCTCACTATAGTAGAATACACTTCCTTCTCAAGGGCACATGGAATATCCTCATGGACTGACACTATGTTAGGCCAAAAACAACTCAAAATAAATTTTAAAAGAATTAAAACATCAAAATATCTTCTCAAACCACAAGAGAATATACCTAGAAAGCAATACCAGAAGAAGACTATAAAATTCACAAATATGTGTAAACAATATATTTTTTACAAACCAATGAGTCAAAGAAGACATAAAAAGGAAATTTAGAAAACACTTAGAAATGAACTAAAATGAAAAATACAAAAACCCAAAACTTAGGAAGTGCAACATAAGCTGTCTTCACAGGGCAATGTATAGCAGTAAATGCCTACAGTGAAAAAGAAAAAAAAATCTTGGACTTCCAGGAAGATGGTGGAGTAGGAGTATCCTAAGCTCACCTCCTCCCATGGATATACCTAGATAGTACCCACATCACTGTAAATCACCCAGAAAACGACCCAGACTCTCCACAGCTAAATGTAGAGAAGAGGCCACATCAAAAAGAGCACGAAGGGTGGAGACATGGCCATGAACCAAACTGACCCATGGGACTGTCCACAGGAGGGACACTGCAGCCACTGGACAGAGGACAGGAGCAGACCCCACCCCAGGCACCACAGGTACCAGAGAACTGCACTGGAAAGAAGAATCCCCTTTATAACATATGGCTTTGAAAACCAGAGAGACTTAACACTGTGAGTTCTTATAATCAGTGGGGCTTAACACCTGGAACCTTAAAAAATCAGCCAACTGGGCTCTGGGAGAGACAAATGTAGATAGGAAACTCAGTCCCTGCCCTTAAGGAGAGAGCATGACAAACAACCCTGCTAAGATACAGCATGGAAGCAGTAATTTGAAAAAGGCCTGTTGTATACAGGAAGATTTATTTACTAATCTCAGAATGTGTGCTAGAGGGACAGGGATCTTTAGGAGACTTCTCCAAGAACAAAAGAGCTGGCAGTGCCATTTCCCTCCTCTGGCCCCCAGCCCAGATACCCAACATTTGAGGGAATCAGCCCAGGATGAACATGTTCCACCTACCTTGCTAACAGCACACCCCACTCCTGAATTCTCCAGATCTGCCCATTCCAACCCACCCACAACAGGAATTCTCCAAAGCAGCTAAAGCAGTGGGGTGAAGGCACACATCTAATCTGACTGCCAGCCCTGCCTACCAATGAAAGCTTCCCAGGGGACAACACCGGGAGAGCCATTTCAGTTCACTGTGAACACATCTCTGACAAACACCCACGCTGACCCAATCAAGCCTAAAGTAGCCCCAGACTGGCCCATAAAAATATAGGGACTAAAGCTTGCCAAGAAGCAAAGGGAACCATTGCAGATGACTGGACTGAAGGCAAACGTGGCTCAGCCACAACAGGAGGGTGCGTAGCACACATAGGAGACACCCCTGAAGCACCAGGTTCTGGTGAGCAGAGGACACTGCACTCAGGACACTACAGGACCTCTTCTTCATACGGCCACTACTTTCAAGAGCAGAAGACAAAGAGCTGACTTTCCTAACACATAGAAACAGAGACAGAGTTAGACAAAATGAGACAGAGGAATATGTCCCAAATAAAAGAACAAGACAAAATCACAAGCAACAGAGCTAAATGAAAAGGAGATAAGTAATATGCCTGATAGATAATTTAAAGTAATGGTCACTAAGATACTCACTGGACTTGAGAAAAGAGGGGAGGATCTCAGTGAGACCCATAACAAAGGGATGGAAAAAAATAAAGAACCAATCAGAAATGAAGAACTCAATAACTGAAATTAAAAATACACTAGAGGGAATAAACAGTAGACTGGAGGAAGCAGAACAGATCAGTGAACTGGAGGACAGAGTAATGGAAAATAATCAAGATGAACAAAAGAAAAAATAATAAAAAATGAGAATAGATTAAGGGAATTCAGTGACACCATCAAGCATAATAACATCTGCATTACAGAGATCCCAGAAGGAGAAGAGAGAGAAAAGAGGAGAAAATTCATTTGAAGAATAGGCGAAAACTGTCCAAAACTGGGAAAGGAACAGAAATCCAGACCCAAGAGGCATAGAGAGCCCCCAGCAAAATCAACCCAAGGAGGTCCACACCAAAACACATAGTAATTAAACTGGCAAAAAGTGGTGGGGCGCCTGGGTGGCTCAGTCGGTTGAGTGCCCAACTCTTGGTTTTCAGCTCAAGTCATGATCTCAGGGTCATGGAATTAAGCCCTGCATCGGGCTCCACACTCAGCATGGAGTCTGCCTGAGATTCTCTGCCTCTCCCTCTGCCCCTCCCCTCGCTCACATGCTCTCTAAAATAATTAAATCTTTTAAAAATTGGCAAAAAGTAGAGATAAAGAATTTTATTTTTTTTAATTTTTATTATTAAACTGTTACGTTAGTCACCATACAGTACATCATTAGTTTTTGATGTAGTCTTCCTGATTCATTGTTTGTGTATAACACCTAGTGCTCCATGCAATACGTGCCCTCCATAATACCCATCACCAGGCTAACCCATCCCTCCCACCCCCTCCCCTCTAAAACCCTCACTTTGTTTCCCAGAGTCCACAGTCTCTCATGGTTCGTCTCTCCCTCTAATTTCCACCCCCCTTCATTTTTCCCTTCCTTCTCCTAATGTCCTCCATGCTATTCTTTATGTTCCACAAATAAGTGAAACCATATGATAATTGACTTTAAAGAGAATTTTAAAAGCAGAAAGAGAAAAGAAGAAGGTTACACACAAGGGAAACCCCATAAGAGTATCAGCTGATTTTTCAGCAGAAATTTTGCAGCTCAGAAGGGAATGACATGATATATTCAAAGTGCTGAAAGAAAAAACCTGCAACCAAGAATACTCTATCCAGCAAGACTATCATTCAGAATAGAAGGAGAGAGAAAGAGTTTTTCAGACAAACAAGTTAAAGGAATTCATCCCCATAAACCAGCCTTATGAGAAATGTTGCAGGGGATTCTTTTAGTGGAAAAGAAACACCATAAGCAGGAGTAAGAAAACTAGGAAGCACAAAAGGAGTAAAATTAAGTATACCTAAAAATCAGTCAAGGAATTCACAAAAGGAAAAGAAATAAAGTATAACACCGTGTATCTAAAATGTGGGGAGAGAGGAGTAGAAATTTAGTACTTTGAAAATGGTTCAAACTTAAGCAACCATCAACTTAATATAAACTGCTATATCCATATATAGCAGGTTATATGTAAACCTGATGGTAACCATAAATCAAATATCGGTAACAGATAAGCAAAAAGTAGAGAAAGGAATCCATGCATATCACTAAAGAAAGCCAGTAAACCGTGAATGAAGAGACCAAGAAAGGAACAGAGAAGAACTACAAAAACAACCATGAAACTAGTAAAAGAAGAGCAGTAAGTACATACCTATCAATAATTACTTTGAATGTAAATGGACTAAATGTTCCAATCAAAAGACACATAGTGACAGAATGGATTTAAAAAAAAAAAATGCTGCCTACAAGAGACTCTTTTCAGATCTAAAGACATACGCATATTGGAAGTGAGGGATAGAAAAACATTTATCTGCAGATGGAAGTGAAAAGAAAGCTGGGCTAGAAACAGTTATATCAGACAAAACAGACTTTAAAACAAAGTCTGTAACTAGAGACAAAGGACAATACATAATCAAAAGGTAACAAAAAAAAAAAGGAAGTAATCGATAGCAATATAATTATAGTAGGGGACTTCAATACTCCACTTACAGAAATGGATACATCATCCAAACAGAAAATAAACAAGGAAATAATGACTTTCAGTGATGCATTAAACAAGATGGATCTAATAGATATATATTCAGAACATTCCATCCCAAAAGAGCAGAATATACATTGTTTTCAAGTGCACATGGAACATTCTCAAGAAAAGATCACGTTAGCCAACAAAACAAATCTCAACAAAAGGACTGAAATCATACCATGCATCTTTTCCAACCAAAATGCTATGAAACTAGAAATCAACCACAAGAAAAAATCTAGAAAGAAAACAAATACATGGAGGTTAAATAATATGCTACTGAACAATTAAGGAGGCAACCAAGAAATCAAACAAATCAAAAAGTAAAATGGAGAGACATGAAAAGGAAAAAAATCTTTGGGAATGCACCAAAAGCTATTCTGAGAGGGAAGTTTATCACAATACAGACCTACCTCAAGAAGAAAGAAAAATCTCAAACAACCTAAACTTACACATAATGGAGCTAGAAAAAGAAGAATAAACAAAATCCAAAACCAGTAGAAGAAAGAAAATAACAAAAACTAGAGAAAAAATAAATGAAATAAAAACTAATAAAACTGATAAATGAAGCCAGGACCAGGAGCTTGTTATTTGAAAAGACCAACAAAACTGACAAACTCTAGCAAGATTCATCAAAAAAAAAGAAAGAAAAAGAAAAAAAGGAGGACTCAAACAAAATCAGAATGAAAGAAGAAAAATAACAACCAACATCACAGAAATACTAAAGATGATAAGCAAATATTATGAAACATTATATGCCAACAAACTGGACAACCAAGAAGAAACGGATAAATTCCTAGAAATATGTAACCTCCCAAAACTGAATCAGGAATAAATAGAAAATATGAACGGTTCAATTACAAGCAATGAAATTGAGTCAATAATAAAAAAAATTCCCAACAAACGAAAGTTCAGAGCCACTTGCCACTAGGCCCCACAAGTGAATTTTACCAAACATTTAAAGAAAAGTTATTACCTATTTTTCTCAAACTATTCCAAAAAATAGAAGAGGAAGGAAAGTTTCCAAATTCATTCTATGAAGCCAGCATCACCCTGATACCAAAACCACATAAAGACACTACAAAATAATATATTATAGCTATTGAACATAGATACAAAATTCCTCAACAAAATATTAGCAAAGAAACAGTACATTAAAATTTTTTTTATTTTTAAAAATTAAAAAAAATCATTCACCATGATCAAGTGGGATTTATTACTGGGTTGCAAGGGTGGCTCAATATTTGCAAATCAATGTGATACATCAAATCAATAAGACAAAGGCTAATGTTCTATTGATCTACTGATCATTTCAATAGATGTAGAAAAAGCATATGACAAGTACAACCATCCATTTATAATAAAAACCCTCAACAAAGTATGTTTAGAGGGAACATACCTCAACATACTAAAGGCCATAAACGAAAAACCCACAGCTAACATCATACTCAGTGGTTAAAAAAAAGACAAAAAAACAAAAAAACAGAGCTTTTCCCCTAAGATCAGGAACAAGACAAAGATATCCACTCTCACTTTTACTCAACATAGTTCTGGAAGTCCTAGCCATAGCAATCAGACAACAAAAAGAAATAAAAGGCATCTAAATCAGTAAGGGAGAAGTAAAATTCACTATTTACAGATGAAATGATATCCTATAGAGAAAACCCTAAAGACTCCACCAAAACACTACTAGAACCAATAAATGAATTCAGGAAGGTCGGATACAAAATCAATATACAGCAATTGTTCGCATGCCTATATACACAAATAATGAAGTAACAGAAAGAGAAATTAAGAAAACAATCCCATTTACAATTGCACCAAAAAGAATAAAATACCTAGGAATAAATGTAACCAAGAAGGTGAAAGACCTGTACTGTGAAAACTATAAAACAGTGATAAAAGAAACTGAAGATGACACAAACAAATGGAAAGATATTACATGTTCATGAATTGAGAGAACAATATTGTTAAAATGTCCATAGTACCCAAAGCAATCTACATATTTAATGCAATCCCTATCAAAATACCAATAGCATTTTTCACAAAACTAAAGCAAATAACCCTAAAATATGTATGGAACCACAAAAGACCCCAAAAAGCCAGAGTAATCTTGAAAAAGAACAAAACTGGAGGTTTCACAACTCCAGATTTCAAGATATACTACAAAGCTGCAGTAATTAAAATAGTAAGGCACTAGCACAAAAAATAGATACAAACATCAAAAGAACAAAATAGAGAGCCCAGAAATAAACACACAATTATATGGTCAATTAATCTTCAAGAAAGGAGGCAAAAACACACAAATGGGAAAAAGACAAGTCTCTTCAACAAGTGGAAAACTAAACAGCTACATGCAAAACAATGAAACTGGACAATTTGCTTACACCATACACAAAAATAAACTCAAAATGCTAATGCTAAATGAAAATCTAAATGTGAGACCTGAAACCATAAATACCCTAGAAGAGAACACAGGCAGTAATTTCTTTGATATCAGCAGCAGCAACACTTTCCTAGATACGTCTCCTGAGGAAAGGGAAACAAAAGCAAAAATAAACAAACTACTGGTATTACATCAAAACAGAAAGCTACTGCACAGCAAAGGAAATAATCAACAAAACTAAAAACCTACTGAATGGGAGAAGATATTTGCAAATGACGTATCTGATAAAGAATTAGTATCAAAAATATATAAAGAACTCATACAACTCAACACCAAAAAATAATCCAATTAAAAAATGGGCAGAAGACATGAACAGACATTTCTCCAAAGAAGACATACAGATGGCCAACAAACACATGAAAAGATGCTCAACATCACTTATCATCAGGGAAATGCAAATCAAAACCTCAATGATATTAACTCACACCTGTAAGAGTGGCTAAAATCAAAAACACAAGAGACAACAAGTTTGGCAAGGATGTGGAGAAAAGGAACCCTCATGTGCTATTGGTGGGAATGCAAGTATGAAGGTGCCCCAAAAAATTAAAAATAGAATTATCATATGATCCAGTAATTCCACTACTGGGTATTTACCCAAAGAATATAAAAACATCAATTCCAAAAAGATATATACACATATTTACTGCACTATTATTTACAATAGCCAAAATATGGAAACCATGCACATGTCCATCAGTAGATGAATGGATAAATATATATATATACACACATACATACAATGGAATATTACTCAACCAAAAATAAAAAATAGAGAATGAAATCTTGCCATCTGCAACAACATGGATGGATCAAGAAGGTATAATGCTAATAAAATAAGTCAATCAGTGGGGTGCCTGGGTAGCTCAGTGGATTAAGTGTCCAACTCTTGATCTTGGCTCAGGTCTTGATCTCACGGTCATGAGTTTGAGCCCCGCATTAAAAAAAAGGAAAAAGAAAAAAGTCAATCAGAGAAAGACAAACACCATATGATTTCATTCATATGTGAAATTTAAGAAACAAAACAAACGAACAATGAAAAAATGACACACCAATAAACAGACGCTTAAATAAAGAGAACAAACTCGTGATTACCAGAGGAAAGGGGGGAGGGGTGGGGTGGATGAAATAGGTGAAAGGAACTGAAAGTACACTTAATCATAATGAGCACTGAGTAAAGCACAGAACTGTTGAATCATTATACTGTACACCTGAAACTAATATAACAGTGTACATTAATTACACTGGAATTAAAAAACAAAACAAAACAAAACAAAAAAACACCTCAATAACCTAACTTTACACTTTAAGGAACTTAAAAAAAATAAATAAATAAACCTAAAGAAGGAAGGAGAAAGAAAATATTAAAGATTAGAGAAGAGAAACAAAACAGAGAGAGAAAAAGAGAAAAATCAATGAAACCAAAAGTTGGTTCTTTGAAAATATGAACACAATTGACAAACCTTCAGCTAGAGTGACAAAGATAAAAGAAAGAAGATGCAAACAACTGAAATCAGAACTGAAAACAGGAACATTACAACTGACCTTACAGTAATAAAAAGAATTGTAAAATACTATAAACTGACCACCAAAAATTAAGTAACTTAGATAAAATGGACATTTCCTAGAAAGACAAATTACCAAAACTGATTCAGTAAAAAAAAAAAAAATCCAAATAGACCTCTAATTATACTCCAACTGAATAAGTAATCAGAGACCTCCCCAAGAGAAAAGTCCGACCCCAGATGGCTTTACTGGTAAATTCTCACCAAGTAATAAAAGAAGAATTCACAGCAATCTTCTCAAAGTCTTCCAATAAACAGAAGAGGAACAAACAATTCCTAACTCAGTAGATGAGGTCAGTATTACCCCGATACCAAAGGCAGACAAAGACAGTGCAAGACAACAACACCCAATTTCCCTTATGAATACAGACATAAAAATCTTCAACAAAATGGTACCAAATCAAATCCAACAACATATTAAAAAGATTATACACCATATATACCATAACCAAGTAGAACTTATCCCAAGAATGCAAGGGTGGTTCAATAGAAGAAAATCAAGCAAAGTAACGTACATCAATAAAACAAATGAACAAAAACCCATATGAGCATCTCACTGATGTAGAAAAAGCATTTGAAAAATTAAACATGCTTTCATGACAAAAGCAAAACAAAGCCAAAACAATGAAAAAAACCCAGACAAGAATAGAAGGAAACTTTCTCAAGGTGATAAGGTCATTTATAAAGGAACCTACATCACACTGAATAGTTAAAGACTGAAAAATTTTCCCTTAAGATTAGAGACGAAACAACATTGCTGCCTCAACAGTGCACTGAAAGTTCCAGTTAGAGCAATTAGGCAGGAAAAAGAAAATAAAATAGAAAAAGAAATAAAACACAAATTGGAAAGAATTGAAACAATGTCTCTTCACAGATGACATGATTCTATATAGAGAAAATCCCAAAGAATTCACACACACACAAATTACAAGAGTTAATAAGTGAATGCAGCAAAGTTGAATACCAAATCAAATAAACACACAGAAAACCCAATTAAGTTTCTATACAAAATCAGTGAACCAACCACCCAAAAAGGAAATTAAGAAAACAACTCTATTTACAATAGCATCCAAATACATAAGAATAAACTTAACCAAGAAAATCAAAGATTTATACCCTGAAAACTACAAAAACACTTTTGAAAGAAATGAAAGATGACCTAAATAAATGGAAAGGCATCCAAGTTTATGGATTGGAAGATTTAACATTATTAAGATGGCAATACTATCCAGTGTGATCTACATGTCCAAATGCAACCCCTATCAAAATTCTAATGGACTTTTTTGCAGAAATGGAAAAACCAATCCTCCAATTCATGAAGAATTGCAAAGGACCCCAAGTAGCCAAACAATACTAATAAAGAACAAAGTTGGAGAACTCAACTCCCCAATTTCAAAACTTATTATGAAGTTACACAAATTAAAATGGTCTGGTACTGGATTGACACAGATAATGTAATATTGAGAGTCCAGAAATAAACTCACATAAGTAGGGTCAGTTGATTCTCAACAAAAGTGCCAAAACAATTCAGTGGGAAAAAAATCGTATCTTCAATTAATGGTGCTAAGACAAACTGGATGTCCACAAGCAAAACAATGAAGTTGGAACTCTACCTCACACCATGTAGAAATATGATCTGAAAATTCATCAAAAGCCTAAATATAAAAAGCTAAAAGTAAAACTCTTAGAAGAAAACACAGAGACAAATCTCCATAACTTGGATTGGCAATATATTCTTAGGACACCAAAAGATGCACAAGCAATAAAAGGGTAAAAAACACAACTTAGTCTTTATCAAAATTACAAATGTTTTATATTATCTAAGGACATTCTTAAGAAAAGACAACCTATAGGACAAAATATTTGCATATCACATACTTGATAAGGATCTACTACTCAAAATATATGAAGAACTCCAAAAGGGACAACCCAATATTTGAAAAGACATTTCTCCAAATAAGACATACAAATAGGCAACAAGCACATAAAGATACTCATCAGTAGTCGTTAGAGAAATACAATTCAAAACCACTGGAAGTATCTTTTCAATCTACTAAAATGGCTAAAAAAATTTTTAATGGAAAATTACAAGTGTTGATATGAATGTGGGAAAATTGAAGCCCTGGTACAATGTTGTAAAATGTAAAATGATCTGACTGCTGTGGAAAACAGTTTGACAGTTCCTCAAAGAAGTTAAAGAAAGTATCACGTGAAACCATAAACTCCTAGAAGAAAAGAGGTCTTGGTGATTTTTTGGATTTGACACCAAAAGCAAAGTCAACATCAGCAAAAATAAGTGGGACTGCATCAAACTGAACAGCTCTGCACAGCAAGGGAAACCATCAACAAAATGCAAAGATAACCTACATATTGCAAAACAATATTTGCAAATTATATATTTAATAACAGGTTAATATTCCAAATATATAAGGTACTCCTATAACTCAACAGCAAAAAAACCCAAACAATCCAATTAAAATACAAATCAAAACTACAATGAGAAAGCACCTCACACCTGTCAGAATGGCTAAAATCAACAACACAAGAAACAAAAGGTGTTGTCAAGGATATGGAGAAAGGGGAACCCTCTTGCACTGTTGGTGGGAATGCAAACTGGTACAGCCACGCTAGAAAACAGTATGGAGGTTCCTCAGAAAGTTAAAAATAGAACTACCTTATAATCCAACAACTGCACTACTCGGAATTTAGCCAAAGAATACAAAAATACTAATTCAAAGGGATACATGCACCCCAATGTTTATGGCAGTATTATCTACAGTAGCCAAATTATAGAAACAGTCCAAGTGTCCATCAACTAATGAATGGATAAAAAAGAGGTGGTATATATATACAGTGGAATATCACTCAGCCATCAAAAAGAATGAAATCTTGCCATTTGCAAAGACATGGATGAATCTAGAGAGTATTCGCTAAGTGAAATAAGTCAGAGAAAGACAAATACTATATGATTTCATTCACACATGGAATTTAAGAAACAAAACAAATGAGCGAAGGAAAAAAGAGGAGAGGCAAACCAAGAAATACTCTTAACTATACAGAACAAGCTGATGGTTACCAGAAGGGGGATGGGTGGGGGATGGGTAATAGATGATGAGGATTAAGGAGTGCACTTGTGATGAGCACCAGGTGTTGTATGGAAATGTTGAATCACTATATTGAACACCTGAAACTACCATTACACTGTATGCTAACTAACTGGAATTTAAATAAAAACTTAAAAAAAGATGAGCAGAGGAGTTGAAATGGTATTTTTCCAAAAACATAGAAACAACCAACAGGCACACGATAAAGTGCTCAACATCACTAATCATCATGGAAATGCAAATCAAAACCACAATGCATTATCACCTCAACTTGTTTGAATGACTTTCAAAAAAATAAGAGCTAAGTATTGGTGAGGCTGTGGAGGAAAGGGAAGACTTGTGCACTGCTGGTGGGAATGTAAACTGGTGCAGCACTGTGGAAAACAATATAGAGGTTCCTCAAAAAATTAAAAACATGAGTGCCTGAGTGGCTCAGTGTCCGACTTCAGCTCAGGTCCTGAGATCAAACCCCACACCCAGCTCCTCGTTCAGCAGGGAGTCTGCTTGAGATTCTCTCCCATTCCCTCTGCACCTTCCCCTGCTCACACAAACACTCTCTCTGTAAAATGAATGGATAAATCCTAAAAAAAAAAAAAAAATTAAAAATAGAATTACCATATGACAGAGCAATCTCACTTCAGGATATATATCCAAAGGAAATGAAAACAGAATCTCAAAGAGGTATCTGCACTCCCATGTTCACTGTAGCATTACTTACAATAGCCAAGATATGGAAACAACCTGAATGCCCACTGATGGGTGACTGGATGAAGAAGATGTGGTATATATATGAATATATACAACAGAATATATTTGCAGATAAGAAAAGGAAATCCTACCATCAACAACATGGATAGGCCTTCAGGACACTGTGCTAAGTGAAATACCCAAAGATAAATACTGTATGTATCACTTTAAATGTAGAATCTTAAAAAAAAGTAAATATAAAAAAATGGTCAAACTCATAGAAATGGAGTAGAAAAGTAGCTGCCAGGACTGGGGGTTGGGAGAAATACAGAAACATTGGTAAAAGGGTACAAACTTTCAGCTACAAGTTCTTAAAAAATAAATAAATAAATAAATACAATTCTGGAGACCTAATGTAAAACACGGTGACCTTTGTTGGTAACACTGTATTGTATAATTGAACTTTGCTATGAGAGTAGAATTTAAATGTTCTCACTAAAACAAGTATATAAATATGTGAATTGTTGGGATGTGTTAATTAACTAGATTGGGAGTGAATCATTAAAAAAAAAAAAATTACCATAAATCCCAGTAAGCCTCTCCTAGGTATATACCCCAAAGAACAGAAAATACATGCCCACACATGTTCATAACAGGATTATATACCCAATAGCTAAAAGATGAAAACAGCCCAAATATTTTTCAATGGATGAGCTAAGGAAATTGTGATATATACATAAAATGAGAGAGTGTTCTGCCTTAAGAAGGAATGAAGTACTGATACAAGCTACAATATGAATGAGCCTCGAAAATAAGCTAAGTGCCACAGCGATTATAATTCTCAATGGAGAAAAACTGAGAGCTTTTCCCTTAAGGTCAGGAACACAGCAAGAATGCCCACTCTCACCACTATTGTTCAACACAGTACTAGAAGTCCTAGCTTTTGTTGTCAGACAACAAAAAGAAAGAAAAGGCATCCAAATCAGCATAGAAGTAATCAAACTCTCTTTCTTCGCAGATGACACGATACTTTATGGGGAAAACTCAAAAGATTCCAACCCAAAATTGCTAGAACTCATACAGCAATTCAGCAACGTGGCAGGATACAAAATCAATGCACAGAAATCAGTTGCATTTCTATACACTAACAATGAGACAGAAGAAAGAGAAATTAAGGAATCGATCCCATTCACAATCGCACCAAAAACCACTAGATACCTAGGAATAAACCTAACCAAAGAGGTAAAGGATCTGTACTCTAGAAACTACAGAACACTTATGAAAGAAATTGAGGAATACACAAAGAGATGGAAAAACATTCCATGCTCATGGATTGGAAAAATAAACATTGTTAAAATGTCTATGTTGCCCAGAGCAATCTACACATTCAATGCAATCCCTATCAAAAAACCACTGACATTTTTCACAGAGCTGGAACAAACAATCCTAAAATTTCTATGAAATCAGAAAAAGACCCCGAATCACCAGGGGAATGTTGAAAAAGAAAACCAAAGCTGGGGGCATCACACTGCCTGACTTCAAGCTCTATTACAAAGCTGTAATCATTAAAGCAGCATGATATGGCATGAAAACAGACACATAAGTCAATGGAATAGAATACAGAGCCCAGAAATGGACCTTCAACTCTATGGTCAACTAATCTTCAACAAAGCAGGAAAGAATATCCAATGGAAAAAAGTCTCTTCAACAAATGGCCGTTGGGAAAACTGGACAGCCACATGCAGAAGAATGAGACTGGACCATTATCTTACACCATACACAAACTCAAAATGGATGAAAGACCTAAATGTGAGACAGGAATCCATCAAAATCCTAGAGGAGAACACAGGCAGCAACCTGTTTGACCTTGGACAAAGCAACTTTTTCCAAGACACATCTCTAAAGGCAAGGGAAACAAAAGCAAAAATGAACTTTTGGGACTTCATCAAGATAAAAAGCTTCTGCACAACAAAGGAAACAATCAACAAACCTATGGAATGGTAGAATATATTTGCAAATGATATTACAGATTAAGGGCTGGTATCCAAGATCTACAAAGAACTTCTCAAACTCAACATTCATCCAAAAAAAACAAATAATCCAGTCAAGAAATGGGCAGAAAACATGAACAGGCACTTCTCCAAAGACATACAAATGGACAACAGACACATGAAAAAATGCTCCACATTACTTGCCATCAGGGAAATACAAAACAAAATCACAATGAGATACCACCTTATACCAGTGAGAATGGCTAAAATTAACAAGACAGAAAACACCAAATGTTGGCAAGGATGTGGAGAAAGGGGAACCCTCTTACACTGTTGGTGGGAATGCAAGCTGGTACAGTCACTCTGGAAACCAGCATGGAGATTCCTCAGGACGTTATAAATAGAACTACCCTACGACCCAGCAATTTACCCCAAAGATACAGATGTAGTGAAAAGAGGGGGCACATGCACCCCAATGTTCATAGCAGCAATGTCCACAATAGCCAAACTGTGGAAGGAGCCGACATGTCCTTCAACAGATGAATGGATAAAGAAGATGTGGTTCATATATGCAATGGAATATTACTCAGCCATCAGAAAGGATGAATATCTATCATTTACATCGACATGGATGGAACTGGAGGGTATTATGCTAAGTGAAATAAGTCAATCAGAGAAACACAATTATCATATGGTTTCACTCGTGTGGAACATAAGGTATAATGCAGAAGACAATAGGGGAAGGGAGGGAAAACTGAATGCGAAGAAATCATTGAGAGAGACAAACCATGAGACTCTTGACTACAGGAAACAAACCGAGGGTTGCAGAAAGGGAGGTGGGTGGGGGAATGGGGTAACAGGGTGATAGGAATTAAAGAGGGCATGTGATATGATGAGCACTGGGTGTTATATTCAACTAATGAATCCTGAACATTGTATCAAAACCTAATGATGTACTATACCTTGGCTATTTAAAAAACAAAAAAACAAAAACATGCAAGCATAGTCCTCTCCCCCATGGGACTTACAGATAAAGCAAATAAATAAACAAATATATCCAAAAAGAAAGAAAGAAAAGAAGCTAAGTGGAAGAAAGCAGACATGAGGTCACATACTGTATGATTCCATTTATATGAAACATCCAGAAAAGTTAAATCCAGAGACAAAAGGCATATTGGTGACTATAAGGAACAGGCAGAAGGAGAAATAGGGAGCAACTGCTCAAAGGATACAGTTCTTCCTTTTGGGATAGTGAAAATGTTTTAAAAATTATATAGAGGTGGCAGTTGCATTACATTGTGAAGGTACTAAATGCCAATCAACTGTTCACTTTAAAACTGTTTATATCCGGGCTCCCTGCTCAGCGGGGAGTCTGCTTTGCCCTCTGACCCTATCCCCTCTCATGTGTTCTCTCTCATTCTCTCTCTCTCAAATAAATAAATAAAATCTTTAAAAAAAAAAAAAAAACTGTTTATATCAACTTCACCTCAATAAAAAAAATACAAAAAATTTTTGATTGTTGGGGCAGCTGGGTGGCTCGGTCGTTAAGCGTCTGCCTTCGACTCAGGTCATGATCCCAAAGTCCTGGGAGAGAGCCCAGCATAGGGCTCCCTGCTCCGCAGGAGGCCTGCTTCTCCCTCTCCCACTCCCCCTGCTTGTGTTCCCTCTCTCGCTGTGTCTCTCTCTATCAAATAAAGAAATAAAATCTTAAAAAAAAAAAATTTTTTTTTTATTGCTTATATATGCTATAAAAATGTAGTTCAGGGGTACCTTAAGGAAAAAAATCTAATTCCATACCCTATCTCAGACCTTCCACCAACCCAATGTAAAATTATTTTAAATTATTTCTTAAGACTCCGGGGGAAAAACTTCAAGTCATAAATCATAAAGACATGGGAAAAGATTTTAAAAAATTAAAAAAAAAAAAACTGGAACCCCCTCTAATAGTCATTTTTGTTTACACTTCAATTCTCTGCATATACAATCTGACAGTGAGAAACAAGGTATATTAGGAATGAAAGTGGAACTTAATCATATTTAAAAGGCAAAATTTTTAAATGTTGGTCAAATTTAAGCTTCAGCCTAAAAAAAATAAAGAGCACAAACATACACAATAAAAAGAAATTTCATAATAACAAGGCTGTGATTATTTCTTACCTCACTATCTAAGAAATCAGAAAGGAGTTTCAGAACATTCTTGGCTGTAGCAGTCTCTTCTTCAGCTTCTTTGAACTCTTGGTCTCCATCAGTGTTTATTTCTGCATCTTCACTTTGTACGGCTTTGAATTTTTTAGTTTTAAATGGCTCAATACCAAACGTCATCAGTTGGTCAAAGATTGCCTTTAAAGCACTTATTTTTATTGTCACATCATCAATTTGCAAAACCTAAATTGAAACATCCCCCGCCAAAAAAAGTAAATTCAGTAAACTTTTCATTGTCTATGCTGTATAAAATTAACATGTACCTTATTTTCTTAGTCTAATTCCAACAGTCAAGTCCACATGAAACATCATTTTTCAAAAATTAAAATTTGTCTTAACATTATTATTTTCATTTGTACCATAACATTTAGACTTCTATTTCATTCAGGAAAAGTTCATCTTCAGTACAAAAAAAATTCCTAGAACTAGAATCAGGCTGTATTATATTATTTGTTCCTTTTATTTGAAAAAGAATGAATATATTGGATATGATTTTTTTTTAAGATCTAGAAAAACTGTTCAATTACATTGTGATTGTTACGGCCATCCATTAAGTAAAAAACATTACATTTTAACCAATAAAAAGCATTCATTAGAATATCAGTACTCTTCCAGGTTAGCAAGCTTTACTAAAGATAAAATTTTATTAGTTCAATGAATTCAAATTTCATTAAAAGTAAATTCAGTTCTCAATGAATTGGACTCCTTTATAAAAGGGGGTAAACTATAAAATCCAGCAGTTTGTATGAGTCTGTCCTAGGTTAAGAACACTGAATTCCTACATACTAAATTTCAAAGCCATGAAAAAGATAGAGCTGAATATTTCTATTATGAAAAGCTTTATTATATTCTTTAATGCACTTAAATTTTGGACATGGATCCACTACTTGGCTATATGGCTTAGCCTTTAGAATGAATAAAAATCACAAGTTGGTCAAGTTAGTGAATTGAGAAAAATAGCTCAAATCTTTGAAAGAAATTTCAAAATGTTATCTATTATGGTAAGACCTGCAAATTTCCCAAAGACAAATGCAATGTAAGGACTATTCTATAAGATTTCTAAACATGCTACTCTTTTAGCAGCAACTTGGTTTTCCTTGTCCTTCTCAGTCCCTTACTGGTTAGCAATAGCTCTCAATACTGTATTTATCTAAGCAAGACTTTAAAATGAAATAATTTCTGGGGCACCTAACTGGCTCAGTCAGTAGAACATGTGACTCTTGATCCTGAGGTTGTGAGTCTGAGCCCCATGTTGGGCATGAAGCCAAGAAGGAAGGAAGGAAGGATTTCTCTCTCTTACCTTTCTAACAAGTGTGTATACGTGTCTTAAATCAATTTGTATTACTAAGGCTTGATTTAAAAAAGAACTGATTTCTTACTCCCCCAAAAGATAGCTATTTTCCCTTAATTTAAAATCTTCTAATGAGAGCCCTAAAAGTAACTTTATGAACAAATGAATTCATTCAGTGGTTAACTTCTTTGATCATAAACCCTTTTAAGGACATGAGAAGAGCTTAAAACCCCACTGCAGAATAACATACAAAAAAAAAAAAAGGACAAAATTTTACATATAACTTTTTTAAATTTTTTTATAGATTTATTTATTTGACAGAGGGAGAGAGACAGCGAGAGTGAGAGCACAAGCAGGGGGAGGGGCAGAGGGAGAGAGAGAAGCAGGCTCCCTGCTGAGCAAGGAGCCCGACAAGGGACTTGATCCCAGGATCCTGGGATCAAGGCAGGCGCTTAACTGACTGAGCCACCCAGAAGCCCCTACATATAACTTATTTTACTGCATTTGAACCTGATATTCACAAACATTTTTAATTCACAAAAAAGTATCTAGGGGTGCCTGGGTGGCTCAGTCAGTGTCTGACTCTTGATCTCATGGTCATGAGTTTGAGCCCTGCACTGGGCTCACACTGGGCACGGAGCCTACTTTAAAAAAAAAAAAAAAAAATAGGGGCGCCTGGGTGGCTCAGTCGTTAAGCGTCTGCCTTCGGCTCAGGTCATGATCTCAGGGTCCTGGGATTGAGCCCCGCATCAGGCTCCCTGCTCCGCGGGAAGCCTGCTTCTCCCTCTCCCACTCCCCTGCTTGTGTTCCCTCTCTCACTGCCTCTCTCTGTCAAATAAATAAATAAAATCTTTAAAAAAATATATATATATATAGATAGATAGATAGATATGTATAGATATAGATTTTTTTTTTCAGGCAAATATTAATAGCTAGTCCTCAAAAAAAGTTTAGGGATCTCAGTTGTTTATATTACAAAAGAGGGGGGCAACTTCAATTCTTTAAAACTTTAATTCCATGACAAGGCTGCTTTTCTATTGACTGGTTTGATTTGGAAGAGGGTAAAATTATGGAATGGTCTTGATAAGAAACATCATTTATCTTTCACACCTGCTTGATTTTGACAATTCCTTTCCACGACGGAGAAGTACAAATATAAAAATAAACAGTATCAAGGCTCCTATACGCTCTGTCAAGTGGAGCATGAGTTAGTATTAAATATATCAGAATGCTCCAGGACACGCTTAAGCATTACAATCATACTATATTTCAGCAAAAATTAAAAGGATCAAAATCCACATTTCATCTTTAAAGGCTAAGTGAACTTAGTTATCTTTTAGAAAAGTTCTATGGTGTTTCCTTTGCTGCAATACTAGAAATTTTATGTAACTGTCTACCTTTAATCTCCTCTATTAGAGTTCCAACCTGACTACAACTCACAATTTTTCAGCAGCATTCTTTTTTTTTTTTTTTTTTTTTTTTTTTTTTTTTTTTTTTTTTTTTTTTAAAGATTTTATTTATTTATTTAAGAGAGCGAGAATGAGAGAGAGTACATGAGAGGGGGGAGGGTCAGAGGGAGAAGCAGGCTCCTCGCTGAGCAGGGAGCCCGATGCGGGACTCGATCCCGGGACTCCAGGATCATGACCTGAGCCGAAGGCAGTCGCTTAACCAACTGAGCCACCCAGGCGCCCTTTCAGCAGCATTCTTAATGGTATATAGAACATCTTAATGAATGTTTTATCCCATTTTTAGAGCCAAAAAAAAAACTACTTAAGCTAGACATAAATGAATTCTTCACTATTGAATGTTCTAATAAGATTTTTCTTCACCTTAAGAGTAATGACCAGAGATCAATCTAGCACTTCAAGACCCATCTTCTAGGAAGCCAGGAAACCCAAGTAGAGAGCTTACTATATATACAGTATTTCTTAGCAAAACCTCTTTGAAAATACAGGATTTTATTCTCTGGGCACCTATATTAAGCCAAAAAATTTCACAATAGTAAACAAGACTTCCTTCTAATTACTAACAGAATCACTAATGCCAACTGACTGAGAAAGAATGACTATAACACATGTAGATTCACTCTACATCTTAGAGCAAAACCAGATGTAGGGCCAAGTACTATAAATGATTCATCTGGACAAAGTACCAAAATTTTTGTTCCTTTGAGAAAAGAACTGTCACATCATTTTTAAAGATAATACTGACGGTGCCTGGGTGGCTCAGTCGTTATGCGTCTGCCTTCGGCTCAGGTCATGATCCTAGGGTCCTGGGATCAAGTCCCACACTGGGCTCCCTGCTCTGGGGGAAGCCTGCTTCTCCCTCTCCCACTCCCCCTGCTTGTGTTCCTGCTCTCGCTATCTCTCGCTCTGTGTCAAATAAATAAAATCTTTAAAAAATAAAATAATAAAAAAGATAATACTGACATTTCAAGTTTCCAAAAGGATCTAACAATAACAGAAATTTTTCTAAGACAACAGCAGCATAGGATGATAAATATAAACAGAGCATCAACAGGAATTTCATCACTGCACAGTAAATAAATTGATGAGATGCCAAATGCTCCAAAAAAGGAAACTAAAACAAAACCCTGAAATTCCTAATGACTATCTTTTGACGTAAGTATGATTTTAATTTTCTTCCTCTGATACAAGCCACGAGCAGTTTGACCATTTCCAGAACAAATGACTTCCCCAAGTTCTAATTGTATGCTTTTTTTCCCTCGGTAATGTGATTGCAACATTAAAGCATGCTCCAAGATAAGGGTTTCATGCTGAGGGAATACTCTACTATTGCTTGAGTTCAGTCTTTTTTTTTTTTTTTTTTTTAAGATTTATTTATTTATTTGAGAGAGAGCGAACGAGCACGTGCGAGCAGGGCGCAAAGCAGTGGGAGAAAGAGAATCTCTAGCAGACTCCCATGGAGCCCAACACTGGCAGATTTCAGGATTCTGAGAGATCATGTCCTGAGCCAAAATAAAGAGTTGGATGCTTAACCGAGCCACCAGGCACACCAGAGTTCAGTCTTTTAAAATAATCTTTTCATGGGGCGCCTGGGTGGCTCAGTCGGTTAAGCGACTGCCTTCGGCTCAGGTCATGATCCTGGAGTCCCGGGATCGAGTCCCGCATCGGGCTCCCTGCTCGGCAGGGAGTCTGCTTCTCCCTCTGACCCTCCTCCCTCTCATGCTCTATCTCATTCTCTCTGTCTCAAATAAATAAATAAAATCTTTAAAAAAAAAAAATTTTTAAATAAATAAATAAATAAAAATAAAATAATCTTTTCATGAAAATGATCATCTGTATTGTCACATGTTATTTTCAAACTGAGCACACAAAGCACTCCCATTTACCGCTGGCAAGCAATTTGCGCTAAAATTCCCTGCAGCTTTTTTATACCATTAAATTTGGCAATACCAGATGCTACCTGAGTCACATTGTCTTTTTTCTTTTTAAAGATTTTATTTATTTATTTGAGAGAGAGAGAATGAGAGACAGAGAGCACGAGGGAAGAGGGTCAGAGGGAGAAGCAGACCCCCCACTGAGCAGGGAGCCCGATGCAGGACTCGATCCCGGGACTCCAGGATCATGACCTGAGCCGAAGGCAGTCGCTTAACCAACTGAGCCACCCAGGCGCCCCGAACATTGTCTTTTCATATGGAGAAGTGGAGGGAGGTATATTTTTGAAGTTAAGCCAGGCCCAAATGTTAAAAGATAGATGTCCAAAGGCGTTAAAAAGTCAAATACATTCCATTGGTACACTAGATTTCATCCTTCTTGTCTATTCAGTAGCATTCTCGCAAGTGCCTTCTCTTCCTGTATTATCAATTTTTTCCTTTCAACAGAGCCATTGTCCTTAGTATTTATTTACAAACATGGTGTAATCTTCTCCATCTTAAAAAAAATCTAAAACAAAACCAAAAACCTCTTCTTTTTATTCCAAACCCTTCTCTTGCTACCTCCCCATTTCTATTTCTCCTAACAAAAATAAAATCTTGGAAGAGTAGTCTACACTGGCTATCTCCAATTCCTCTCTCATAATTCTCTCTTCAGCCCACTCCAATAAAGCTTTGCCTTTCACATAAGCTATTCTCATGAAAGTCACCAAACACTTCCTTATTTGCCCCAAATGGTCAATTATAAATCCTTATCAACCTGTCACCAGCATTGGACAGTCGGGTGATGCTAGCCCCTGTAAAATATCATCTTCACTTGCCTTCTAGGAATGACATCACACTCTCCCCTTACTGTCTACTTCACCTTAGCCTTTACTGGTTCTCTTTATCTCCCCTTTCCTTGAAATGTGGCCTAAGCCCTAGGGAACTACAAAGTCAATCTACACTCATCCCTCACATAACATCCAATCTCTAAGCACTGGATACTATTATAAAGACTTAGAATTAATCTCTCTGACTTGCACTTCCTTCCTATCTCCAAACTCACATACAAATGTCTTATTTGATATATCCACTTGGAACTCAAACTTCAAATTTACCATGCCCAAAATTGAACTCCTTATCTCATCCACCTGCCATACAACCTGTTCCTCTGTTTTCCCTATCACAGGAAAGGGCAAGTTTATCCTTCCAATTATTTGGGCTAAAATTCTTAGCTATCTTCAATTTCTTTCTCTCACATGTTACATCAGATTCATCACCAAATTCTAAAGATGTCATCTTCCAAACTTATATTACCACCCCTTCTCACATCCCCAATAACCACTTGAATACTGGTCCAAATCATCATCTCTTTCCTGGATTATTGCATACCTTCCTTATGAGTATCTCTGCTTCCATACTTGTACCCCTACAGTTAATATTAGGGACCTGCAAACTATGGGTAAGGGGCCAAATCCAGTCTGCTACATGTTTTTGCACAGACTTCAAGTTAAGAAGAGTTACTTACACATCTTTAAATGGTTAAAAAAAAACAATTTCATTACATGTGAAAATTATCTGAAATTTAAATTTTACTGTCCATAAACAGATTTTTACTAAACTACTACCACACTAATTCATTTACATATTGTCTTGGGTGTTTTCACACTTGCACCGCAGAATAGTACTCGAGACACACCATATGGCCTGCAAAGTCAAAAATATTTACTCTCTAGCCCTTTACAGAGAAGGTCTGTCAACCCCTAGTCTACATCAACACTATACTCCAGTTAGATCATAATAATCCTCTACTCAAAATCCTCCAGTTCTTTCCCATTTCATTCACAGTGAAGTCTCTTAAGTCCCTAGAAGATACGGACATCCTGTTGCCTGCAAATCCTTTCTCCTACTATTTTCCTCTTTCCTCAATTTGCCCTAGCCATAGTTACCCTGCTCCTTGAACATGTGAAACAAAGTCCTACTTCAGGGGCCCTTCCCCTGTTCTTCCCTCTCCTCAGAAACATCTTACCCAGATATCTACATTGTTCATTCTCCCACTTTCCTCTGGTATTGGCTCAAATTCAACTTATTAGTGAGGCCTTTCTCTAAGAAATAGATCCTTCTCCCTATTTCCACTCCTCACTCCTCTTCTTTGCTTTTTTCAATCTGACTCGCTATGTATTGTTTATTTTTCATTGTGTTTCCCCTTCTAAAATGTAAGCTCCATTAGGACAGCAACTTTTATCTTGGTTTTTTTCATTACCTATCTTATTATTTTCCAAGCCTAGAATAATGCTGGGCACAGAATATGCTATATGTTTAATTTTTAAAAAATATCTTAAATAATTGACATTTCATCTTTTTTTCTACTTTAACAAGAAAGAAATCTAAAGATAAAAATCATCCAGTCCCTAAAAGTCATCCATAACAGTCATCATCATTAATAAGCCCTGGAATAAATTAAATTCAGAGCACTCAAATTATCACCACCAATTCTGAGTACTTATTTCAGGAAATACAACCAAGATTTTGTCATAGGATAAATCCTACCTGCAACAGTAATACGAAGTGTTTACTTGCAAAATCCTGATTCTGTAGTCCACAGCATCCCAAGCATAAAACAGCCAGATTTCTTATTACAGGATGAACACTTACTATTCCAGGAAGAATCTAAATTAAATAAATTTAATTAAAATAATTTTGACGAGGACAAGAAATTCATAACAGTATATTAAAAACATGGTGAAATAGATAATTTCTGTATGATATCACAGATCTACTTCTTATCCATATTGTCTAACAATTTTCAGTTAAAAAAAAAAAAGGTAGGGGCGCCTGGGTGGCTCAGATGGTTAAGCGTCTGCCTTCGGCTCAGGTCATGATCCCAGGGTGCTGGGATCAAGCCCCACGTCCGGCTCCTGGCTCGGCAGAGAGCCCGCTTCTCCCTCTCCCTATGCCTCTCCCCCTGTTCATGCACTCTCTCTCTATCTCTGTGTCTCAAATGAATAAATAAAAAAGAAAATCTTTAAAAAAAAAAAAAAGGAAATATTAAATTCCTAAAACAGAAGAATGTAGCCAGAGTGAAATAGAGTCTGATCACAAGACACCTCCCCTTCCACCTGCTAAAAGTGACTTAATAGCTTCCCAGTGCTCATAGGACAAAGATAAAACTCCCTTACATGACATATATCTCATTGCGTAGTCTCTCTTAGTACTATCTTATATTATGCTACCCCTTGCTCTTTGCTTATACAATGGTCTGATTTTGATGCCTTCCATTCAGTGCTATTCAACAGAAATATGTTAAGTCATAGATCACTTTAAATTTTCTAGAAAATTTAAAAGAAACATGTGAAGCTAATTTTAGTGTACTTTATTACACCCAATATAACCAAATTATTAACATTACAACATGTAATCAATATTAAAAAAATTGAGATAACCTACATTGTGTTGTTTGTACTAAGTCTTCAAAACCCAATGTATTTTGACCCTTACAGAACATCTCAGTTTGGACTAACTGTTAATAGCCACAGGTTTTGTTTTTTAAAGATTTTATTTATTTGAGAGAAAGAGAGTACACAGAGGGAGAGTGAGAAGCAGACTCCCCGCTGAGCAGAGAGCCCAACATGGGACTCGATCCCAGGACCCTGAGATCATGACCTGAGCCGAAGGCAGACGCTTAACCGACTGAGCCACCCAGGCACCCCTAGACACAGGTTTTTAATAGACACATGTGGCTGGTTGCAACTGTACTGGAGAGAGCAAATCTAGAATATTCTTCCTTCTCTTTTTCACATACTTAATGTCTATTCAAAAATCAGATCAAGGTCATCTTCCCTGAATAGAGCCAATCCACTATTATAAATTCACATATGACCATATAGCTCTTTTTCATAGCACTTATCAATGGCATAACCTTCTACTTATATTTGATTGATGTCCCTCTCACTTGACCAGAAGATCTACAAGGGCAGTCTACATGTTTTGTATACCATATACACTCTATCACTGGCATTTAGTATATAGTAGATGTTCAATAAATATTTGTTCAATTAGTAACTTATGGTTTTTACTTAAAAATAGTAACTTCATTAAAATATTACAACTCCTCTAAATACCCTACTCATTTACATCCCTCTAGTTTCTTTCTTTCTTTTTTATTTATTTATTTGAGAGAGAGAATGAGAGAGAGAGCATGAGAGGGGGGGAGGGTCAGAGGGAGAAATAGACTCCCTGCTGAGCAGGGAGCCCGACACGGGACCCAATCCTGGGACTCCAGGATCATGACCCAAGCCGAAGGCAGTTGCTTAACCAACTGAGCCACCCAGGCACCCCCCTCTAGTTTCTTTTGATCTTTAGACATAAATTGTTTTTGTATACTTAAAATCATTATGATCATTCAATTTTGTGTTCTTTCTTCACTCAAAATTGTGTATCTTTTCCAACAAGTATACAGTCTTCATATTTACTACTTCAATTGTGTCATATACGATAGTTTACCATTCTCTTGCAACAGGACCAGACATAAAGTATGCAAACAGAACTTTAAAAGTACTACTTTTCACTAAAGACATTTGCTTCACTAAGAATAAAGCTAAAATTCTAATGGCTTAGTAAAATCTTCTTTCAATCAGAAGTTCTACATTGTTGTAAACAATAATTGGTCTTCTTTACTGACTTTAAAAACTCATGACAATCCAAGGAACTTGATTTTAGATTATATTAATTGGCTGTTTTTCATTAATCCCAAGTAAAAACAATTGGGGGAGAATCCTGGAAGAGCCTGGATACATTCAAAATTTGCTTTGGATAAGTAGTGCTGGTAAAAACAATACCCTAGAGTTGCACTATGTGATTCTATAGCCACTGATCACATGTGACTACAGAACACTTGAAATGTGATTACACCAGACTGAGATGTGCTATCAAGACTTAGTATGGGGGCGCCTGGGCAGCTCAATTGGTTAAGCATCCAACTCTTGATTTCAGCTCAGGTCTTGATCTCAGGGTCGTGAATTCAAGCAAGCCCTGCACTGGGCTCCATGCTTTTTTTACTTAAAAAAAAAAAAAAAAAAAAAGACTTAGTATGAAGAACTGAATGTAAAATATCTCAGTAGTTTAATATTGAGTAAATGATGCCATTAAAACATTTTGGGTATATCGGGTTAAATATATTAAAATTATTTTCACCTGTTTCTTTTTAATTTTTAAATGTGGCTATAGAAAATGTAAAGTTACATGTGGTTTGCATTACATTGCTATCAGACAATGTTGTTTTACTACAGATTGCAGTATTTATGTCCCTATGCTCAATAATATGGAAATTACCTTTGAAGAGCTACTTAAGTATAAAGTCCTTTAAATATACAGGAAAAAACAAATTCCTTTCATGGGACTCACAATGTCAACAGTCTCATAGTCTTCCTATATAGCAAGATTCCAATATTTAAATATTCCTGATGTGTTTCAGTATTTCCCCTTACTATCAAAGAACGAAGATATTCTACATCTCTTTCTAGCATAATTTTTTCATACTTCTTAAAGGAATAAGTATACTTATATACCAGGTCTTTTATATATATTATCTTAATTTAATCTTCACAATATGAAGTAGTCACTATATAATTTTTTTTTTTACCACTTATATTTATCAGATGTTTAAGATGGTCATCTTTTTCTTCTTTGGAACTCCAAGGAACATATTACTTATGAAATGAGGAAGGAATGGGCTAAAGTATAAAGCCTCAAAGGCCACAAACATACCAAAGATTCAATGATGCCATTCATGGTTGCACCTATACCAGCTGAAGTGGACATCTGCTTCAACAGTTCATAGCACAAAATAAGACACTTCTGTAGTGTTTCAACATCATTCTAAAATGAAACACAAAATATTCTGCATTAGTAAGAATATCTTCTGTCCATCCCTTAAATGTTAGCTTTTTCAGGGCTTTGTCTAAGGCATATTGTCTCTAGACACACTCCCTGGCAATCTTATCCAATTATCCAACTCCATTTACAATACCTGAGTTGACCCAGCTATTTCTTAAGTTTCAGATTCATATATACAATTGCTATAAGACATTTCCTCTTGTATGTTCCACAGGCTTCTCAAACTTAAATGTCCAAAAGAGAACCAATTTATCATTACCCCAATCCCTCTTCTTGTGCTATTTCCATAAATAACACTGCCATCTACCCAAATGTCCAAACCAAAAGACCTACAATACATTCTTGACTCACTCTTCTCCCTGTTACTAATTCCTAAATACTTCTCAAATCCATCACTTCTTTCCACATCCACCATCATTATCTTGTTCAGGCTGTAATCATATCAAGCCTACATTAATTTAACAGTCTTCAACTACTATGCCTGCCTAGGCTCTTATCACGCTGCAACCCATTTTCTGACGAAGATATAAATCTCATCCTACCACTTAAAACCTTTAGTGGTTCACCATGATCCTTGGCTAAGGCAGAAAGTTTTCAATATTGCTTATACAAGGCCTTATAAGACCTGGCCATTAATTTTTCCACTAGATTTATCTCTTACCTCTCCCCCCTCAATTCTCTAGTCATGTGGACCTGAAGTTTTCAAACACAGCAGGTACTCTTTAACTTCTGGGCCTTCACACATGCCTTTCCATCTGCCTGCATTCCTTTAACAATTCATCAGGGAGAGACAACAGAGTGCATTAAAGGCACAAATCTAAAGCCACTTGCCTGACTTGCCTGGATTTGAATCCTGCCTCTACAATTTACTATCTGTGTGACTTCGGGCAAGTTATTTTTCCTCTATAAAATGAAAATAGCACCACCCCATAAGGTTATAGTGAGAATCAAACACTTGCGAAGTTCCTGAAGCAGTGACTACCACAGAAAAAGCATCCTGTAAATGTTAGCTTACGTTATTTTTACTCAAATGTCAAGTGAAAACATTTCTTCCCCTGGGGAAGCCAACAACAGCCTACCTGGGTTAGATGCCTCTCCATTCAACCCCTATAACTTCCCCGCCTATACCATCTATTATGCCATGCTGTAAATTATACTATAATAAATTTATAACCCTTAAATAGGACAAATGAACACACAAAAGATCAAAGGAAGTCAAGTTAAACAGATGATATTAATCACGATAGGACATATTTGTTCATATTTTTCCAATTCAGACCTGGAGTTTATATTGTTTTTCAGTTTATATTTTCATTTTTCACTTTAAATCTGCTCCTCAAATTAAAGAACCTATAATAATCCATAGACTTTGTCAAACAAAATAAGGTACTAGCTAAGAAAATAAAATTCAGGCATACTCAAAAGTGGAGTGTTTGAGCAGGGATGTCTATGGCTAGAGAGCACAAGGACATAGCACAACTTACAAAATGCTCCTGTATAATAAACTCTTCCCTATTCAGTATTCTACTTATGAGCATACTCCAATCAGCACTTTCTAAACTGAAGTAAAATAATGATGATATTTACTACAAAAGGCAAAATTCTAAAAGACTCCCTGAAAGTTAACATCAAATATTATACTGATACCATTCTATCTTATGATAAAATATGACAAGTTTATCAAACACAATGAAGTTTAAAAAAAAAATGAATGCTGAAACTCAGCTTTAAGTGTTACTAGATAAAATGCTTAGTATTTCATTTAAAATAACAAAACTACTTAGCTTTTTCTAAAAACAAAAATGTAGTTAAGCTTTAAAAATTTACATGTATAATGGGATAGTTATAGAAATTCTTTTCCTAGCTCAGAAAAGTCAGGAGTCTTCCACAAAGAAAAAGATGGATAGATAGATGCATATTCCTTTTCTAAAGCATTCAAAACACATACACTCTCTCGCTCAATCTCTCTCTCTCTCTCACACACACACACACACACACACACACAAGGAAAACACTAGAAGGCAAGTTTCCTTAGCAAGGAAGAAAGACTATATAGACTACAGAGATTAGCATGACAAGGGAGCAAATAAAGTCCTAGTTATAATAATTAAAGCTAATTGAGGCCTTTCAAAGTCTAAGATAAAAAGAAACAAGAGAAAAAAATTATTTTCATGTTAATTCATGATACTGCTAAAAAAGTCCTCCAAATAAATATATTCTGGCAGATTTGAGTTAAGAAAGAAAATAAAGTGTAGTTGAGATGATTCATAACAGGTGAAATTTAGTATGATAAAGTAATCTATACCTTCTCTATATGGACTTCTTTGATTTCAAGTTGCTCTGTCTCTTTCAATAGGTTTATTTTGGCATCTTCTAATGCTTTTATTTCTTCTTTTAATTCTGATGCTTGATTAAAATCCTGTAAGTTAATGCAATTTTCCAAAGCTTCTTTTGCCTCAATAAGTTTAACTTTTATTTCTGCCATCTAAGGAAAGATATAAATTGCTTTAACAAAAACTATTATTATGAACATCTATAGCAAACTAAAGAGTAATACTTAACATCATGACACCATATACAACAACAGCCATATACAAAAAAGTCGTAGTCTTCCTGATCCAAAGAAGGGCAAATCTTCCAAACTGCATAATCTGGTAACATTTTAGATACTCTTATAGTTTAACAGTTAATCAATAATTTGACTCTGTGAGAACAATTTTGAAAATGTAGAGCAAGAGGAAACAAGAGACTTGCACGGCTACGTAATACTCAAGCATTTATTTAATTTAGAAGAAATTTACCTTGAGTTCTTTCTTTCTTGCATCAGCTGGATCACCAGCACCAACAGTAACAATGGGCGCCCGAATCTCTGAGATAATTTCTGTAACCTGATAAGTTATAATTCAGAGTACATGCTTTAATATATGTTCTACATCATAAAATGAATCAAACTGCTACATAGAACTCCAAATAGTATCCACAATCTCTTTAAAAATAGAGCAAAACAGAGTAAAACAGCACACATTCTACTTGCTAGACAATTTTGGGGAAAGAAATGACCAAACAATATACCTGACTAAAAACTCTAAGATTATGAGAAGGTAAACAGGCACATAGACATTGAAGATAAATTCTCTCATATAATGCTTGAAATACAAAGAAAAATGAATATAATCTTAGGCACCAAAAATTAGAATTCTCTGTCTATAATCCTCAACTCCCTCCCTTGTTTAGCTCCACGGGAGTTAAATATAGAAAAACAGAATACTCTTTTATTCTTCCTTTGGGTATACAATGCATAAATAATGACAGCATAACTAAAGACTTTCCTTTCAGAGCCACTGGGACACAACAGTTGGCTGATTCAGGAAAAGGCTACATCCCAAATGAAGGTACTTAAGCAGATGTTGGATAACCACTAACTGGGAATGTTGCATGTTGTAGAAAGGATTTATGTGTAATTATGTATAAGAAGGGGTTGGAAAAGACAACCCTGAATTAATTTGCAACTCAGAGATTGTATGAATTGATGAAAAGCACTGATACGGGTCTTTTTGGCTAGCCCAGAAAAAATAATACTTGGCAATAGTATTATAACAGATAACATTTATTTCTGTATTTACCAAGCACTTGATGGACACTATTTCATTGAACAAGGTAGATTTTATTGTTATTCTCATTTTGCAGACAAGTAAAAAGGCTAAATTAAGTAACTTGCTCAAAGTCACAAAGCTAGAAAGTAGCAGAAGGGATCTGAACCTAAGTGCGTCTAATTTGAGCCAGCTCTCAAACACTCTAGTGACTAAGACACATGTGTCCCCTCTTCCCTAACTTGTTCCATTTCAAACTGATTCAACAGAATGATAGGAAGAGAAGGAGATGATTTTTCAAATGTGTGTGTGGGAGAGAGATTTAGTTTTAAGAAGTCTAAAAACTTAATATACAAGACTAAAACAAAAGGCAACTAAAGATAAATAAAGCAAAAAATACTGAAAAGAAAACAAGACAATCCTCAATATCATTGACCAAAACCTTTTAACCTTTATGAACAATTAAGAAAATTACTTACAATTTGTGTTCTCTTATTATCATCCATAACGATGCAGAGCAATCTCTCAACAAGAAAAGAAAGTAGGGATACCGGGGTTGTGGGTAGAGTAAGAATCTCCTGTAAAACAGCCAGTAGTCCTTTCCTGCATTCAAAAAGAACTATTTTCACTTAAACATGATGGTAGAAACACATTTTATCTCTAACATTTCATTTATTCTGCAGACTTAATTTTATTTATCTCAGTTCTTTTTTATCACCATAGGTACAAAAAAATTATGTATAGACTAGGTCAAAAATTTATGTTCTGCAAAAAAAAAAAAATTTTTATAAAGACCCTACAATCTGTCATAAATCAACATGATGAAATGAAAAACATCAGAAGTGAATCAAATCTTTAGAGAGTATTACTAGCCTTCTCTGTAATAGAGATTTTTAAGCAAAATCTGCAATTTTATTGATTTATTCTGAAAAAATTGAATGTATTTCCATATATATGAACAAAATGGATACAAACTGCACAGGTCTACCTATATGCATATTTTTGCCCATAAATATAGTATAGCACAATTCCAGAAATACAATACAGTACTTTATTTTCTCTTCCTTAAATTTTCTTAATAACATTTTTCTCTAGCTTACTTTATTTTAAGAATATGGTATATAATACATATAATATAGAAAATCATGTTAATCAACTGTTTATGTCAATTTTTATGTTTATGCTTATTGGTAAGGCTTTTAGTCAATAGGCTATTAATAATTAGGTTTTTGAGAGGTCAAAAGTTATATGTGGATTTCTGACTCCACAGAGGGGGGATGGGGGACCAGCACCCTTACCCCCTCCCCGTGTTGTTCAAGAGTCAATTATATGTATGTATGTGTGTGTGTATGTATATATATATATACACACATATATGTATGTATACACAGAAAGACAGAGAGAGAGAGAGAAAGGGTGTATTTCCTGTTAGATATTACATGGAATATAAGAGGAAAAAGAGGAAACTCTTTTTGAGTTTCCTCAAAGAGGAAAAAGAGGAAAAAGAAAACTCTTTATTGTACTTTAGAGAGCTAGGTTAAATATAAATATACTTAATCATACCGTAACAAGACTATATTTCAATACAGGATGTTAGAAGAGCAAATTAGGACAAGGGTTAATATTTAGACATACCTTCCTCCTTCTTCACTTGTATCCAAAGACTTGATAATTAGAATTAACTGTTGACCTATAAATTCTTTTGACATCAAATTTCCAATATAAGAAAAATCATTTTTCATTTCATCTTTAACAACTGGGATACTCTGAATATAACTAAAACAAGCAGAAAAAATAAAATGTAAAATCTGTTAAAAAAAAATTAGACAGCTCCCCATAAGGTCAGAAAAGGGTCTTTTTCAGTTCATATTACTTCAAATATATGGATGTTTATACCACATTATTCTAACTTGGCCTAAAGAATAAACTCTATGCTATTGTTATGAACTTTTGCAAACAAACTTATGGGCTTGAATCAAAAAGAATTTGGAAAATATACTCAATAAAGATTCAAATTTCTTATGGGAAATTTTCAAAAGGCACATATTTATGACTCTCAAATTGATAACATTATTTCAATGTCACCAATATTTTCAATTAGAGTCCTGGATCCCTTTAATAAAAACTCAGTTTTTCATAAAGAGCTAGTCTTCACTCATCATCCCTAACTGACCATTATTCTTTTGCTTAAAAGAATAGTAATAATTAATACCAATTATGCAAATAATCCATGAATACAATGACCTTTTAAAAAAATCAGAAAAATAGACCTTCATGAATTTGTATTATCCTTGCTTAGGGGCCCTACTAATATCTGTATTGTTCTTATTTTAGTGTAGATACTCCTAAACAAGCACCATCTACTACCCTTTTATTCTTACTATCACTGCCCAAATTAAAGCCTTTTACAAACCTCACCTAGATAAAATTCAACAGCCTATCAAAAGGTCTCCCTTTTTTGTGTGATCAAAAAAAAAGCTACTTAAAGGCAGAATTAGGAGTTTAAGCTTAGACAACTAGATGCTTTTAGGCTATGAGTAATATGAAAAACAATCCTGATGAAAAATGTCATTTTTAAAATGTCAACAAAAATCAAGTTATAAAAACTGCAGAACTATGTCTGATGAATAAACTGACTTGTCTTTAAAATAACAACCAAGAGTAAATAAAAGCTCACAAATCTCTGGCCATGAGATTAGGACTTTCAATGGTATCAGCACTCTGGGTTCTAGTAGAAAACTAAAGGAAAGAAACTAATAATTATCAAAATCATTAGCTTAGTAGTTGCTGGTTTCTGACAAGCTAAAAAACCTTCACTCATCGGGGCGCCTGGGTGGCTCAGTTGGTTAAGCGACTGCCTTCGGCTCAGGTCATGATCCTGGAGTCCCGGGATCGAGTCCCGCGTCGGGCTCCCTGCTCGGCAGGGAGTCTGCTTCTCCCTCTGACCCTCCTCCCTCTCATGCTCTCTGTCTCTCATTCTCTCTCTCTCAAATAAATAAATAAAATCTTTAAAAAAAAAAAAAAAAAACCTTCACTCATCTTTGAATCCTCCCCTCCCCTTTGAGTACTTTTCCACTCTAGCTTTAGCACAATGCATGCATCAAGACAGAGGGTATTTTTTAAAATAAATTCAAAGAGTAGTTGGTTCATTAATAGGTTACAAATCTCGAACTGCATAAATACAACTCAAAATGGACCCACCAATTTTAATTACCATGAAATCATCTTTTTAACCATTTTTAAACATATTCATTACAATGAAGAGACCACTCAAGAATAAGAAAGCCTTTTTCTTATTCTTAAAGCTCTCTCCAAGAATTTAGACTTAAGGTCACTTTCTAAAAATTATGTTGGTGTCTCTTTTTCTTCCTCAAATTTGACAAGCCTAATTTAATATCCCTGATTTCTTCCTTTATGTGAATACCTCAGTTAACAGGAAATTGTTTCATATCAGAATTCTGAGTCACTACCTCTTTCTGCTACAAAATGTCTGAAAATATATCTCTGAGATTATCAGGAAATAGTTTTTCCATTTAATTTTGTTTCTGTACCTGAATAAGCTAATCCTATTAGTGATGTTGCTCCAAAAAGAAAACCACTCTATTTCTCAAGTATTTTTCAATAATAATTAAAATACAACTTTTAAAGTTTTCTTCTTTATAAATGAAAAAAAGCTGATTAAAAGTTACCTATTTCAAAACTCACAGATTAAGTGACAGAGGAAATACAAGAATCCCTGACTTCTCAGAGCCAGAAGAACCAAGCTCCCTACCTGTTGATTTCAGTAACTAAGAGTTAATCTGTGAAGTAATCCTTGAGGAGAGGCTCTCCCTCTGTTACTTAAATATTTATTTCTTCATATTTTCTTTATTTTCTATGAGCATTTATTACTTTTATATTAATTCATATTATTAAGCGTTGCATCAAACTCATTCGTTTTGGACATACTACAACATGGCTCAAACAGCATTATAACGAATACTCTAAATACTGAAATCTGAAATAATTACTATTGAAACAGGAGATTCACACATATTTTTTATGCTGTTACTATGAACTCAGGTTGTAAGTTTCCATTTTGGCTCACATTTAAGATATTTATCCGTGATTCAATATTTTGCATACAAATTAAAATGCACTTATAGTTTTGCCTCCTAACTTACATGGAATCATTATAAGCAAAAGCAGAATACTACATTCCATACAAAGAGAATTCAGGCCTGTAATTCATGTTATATGGAAGAAGCTTTTTAAAAAATGCATCAAAAGCATAAAGTTAAAAATCTACACACCAAAATCTATCAAAATATATATAACTTTTGGCCCAGCAATTCCACTTCTGGGAATCAACCCCACAAAATCCCAACATACATAAAATGTATGGTCTAACACAACTTTGTCAGTGAAAACTGGAATCATGCTAAATGTCCATTGACAGAGAAGTAAATTAATTGCCATCATAAATTGATTTTATGATTACCAATTGATTGCCATCATACTATGGGATGATACGTTGTTAAGAGTGTGATAAATTTATATGCACCAACATATAATGATCGCAGATATAAGTAGCTGGGGAAAAACCCCAAATATGTACAGTGTGCTATGTTTAAAATATTTATGTATTTTAATGTATGTGTATATAAATGTAGAGAAAGAGGTCTGAAAGTGTATACGCCAAATTGTTAAGTCTAAGATAAATGGAACTGAGGAATTAGGAGATGAAAGGAAAATTCCACATTTTTCTTCTATATATTTCTGTATTTGAATTTTGACAAGAATTGCATTCATGTTTTACTTGGTAATTTTAAAGTGAAATGAGAATAATTAAGAAAAAGGTATATTTTGAAAAAACTTTTTAAAAAACAAAAAGCCAAATGGTGACAGTTTTAATTAATATTAAACTAGCCACAAAGGTTCACCTTGTCAGTTGGAAAAGTATGGCCCATGCACCAGATACAGCCCGCTGCTTGGTTTCATACAGTTTGCAAGCTAAATGGAAGCTTATTTATACATGGATGTATACACAAATACATTTGAAAATATATACAGATGAAAATTACATAAAATTAAAATTTTAGTGTCCATAAAAGTTGAAAGAAGTTTTATTAGAAAACAGTTACAATCATTCATCATATATTCTTTGGCTGCTTTTGCACACCCACAGCAGAGCTGTCATTGCGACACAGGTCCACAGACTAAAATAGTTACTATCTGACCCTCAGAAAAGGTTTGCCAACCAATTTCAAAGAGTAACATATCATCATCATCAACTTTATGGAGAAATGTTCATAATCACATCCTAACGGGTTTTTTTTGTTTGTTTTTTAAAGATTTTATTTATTAATTTGAGAGAGAGAGAGAATGAGAGAGAGCACATGAGAGGGGGGAGGGTCAGAGGGAGAAGCAGACTCCCTGCTGAGCAGGGAGCCCGATGCGGGACTCGATCCAGGGACTCCAGGATCATGACCTGAGCCGAAGGCAGTCGCTTAACCAACTGAGCCACCCAGGCACCCCATCCTAACGGTTTTAAGGAATGTCCCTAAACATATTGACTTTTTACTCTTTCAGTGTTCTGTCCAGCACAGAATATTCTTCAGAAAGACTCAATGCACATTCTTATTTATCCCTGCCTAGCCAAATAACTGACCCCTGATCATGCATGACTTTGAGGGAGGGGGCTACACAGTTGACACACACAGGAACAAAAGTACAATCCAAACAAAAAGAAAAAATTTTACCTTAGTAAATACTCTGCATATACTATGGGCTCTGGCAAAATTTGCTCCAAAAATTCTTCACCTTCATCTCCTTTTGATTTCACATATTCACAAAGGACACGCCAATACAAAGCATTTTCAGGAGTTAATGTTTCCACTGGAATCAGTTTCCTTCATTTAAAAGGGAGAGAATAAGAGAAAGAATAATCTTAAAGTTAAAAATTTGAATGGAATATAAAAAATGGGAAATAAAAAGCAGACCTGATTTATAACCAGCATCCTTTTAATTGCAGTCATTAACTTAATCCACCCACACACACATGAAAATATTTAGAGCAAAAGAAAAAAAAAAGAATCAAACAAGCAAGCATACAATAGGGAAGCAGGTCGTTGGACTTTCCATGGTAAGCTAATGCAAAAATCAAAGTAACAAAATGGGAAAAAAAAAAGAATGCAGCTAAAGTAGTCTATGATAAGGTAGTGAGTTCTTACACAAGAGGGATAAATGAGAAAAGACATCCATCAGAGTAAAGAAAACACAAGTGAGGTAGATAAAAGCTATTGAAACAATCCGAAGTAATCAGAAAAGGACTAATTTTAATTGGAGAAGTTCACGAGTATCACATTTCAAGTAATGAATATATACCTGCCATCATTATTTTTACAGATTTCTGCCAGTTCATTAAGAGGAGCCACTGAAAATAAGGCATTGAGAACAGAGACTGCCACTTCAGGAGAATTTTCCACATCTAACCGATGAAGCAACTCTAATATATTTCCTTCAGTGAAACGTAACCAGCCTTGGAGAAGATGCTTCTGCATTGCTTGTTTCACAGCATCTGTTAAGTCATTTGAAATATAAGTGAACAGAGGCTCCCTCTAGCTTCCATTTCCTGTATTTTGTCTGTATTAATGACCTTTTATCAGATTAATGTTACCATAAAATCAGTATTTATAATAAAAATGAGAAGAGACTAAGAACAACAAAGAAAAATACCGAAGAAAAAAAAAAAAGGTACAATAATATTGCAAAAATCACTATGCTGCTCACTTCTAATAAAAATGGAAAAGGCCCAAACCAATACCCAATCACTATCACGGCCTACAAAAATATCTGCATTCCTTCTCCCCAGGGTTCACGGGGCTTCAGTGTTAGTCCTGACATTATGATAGCGATTATTTCACCTGATGCCTGACTTCATCTATTACACGATTGTTATTTGCAGTAGTGAATCATACAAGCATGTATCACTGAACAAACTTTATTCTTAGTTTTTTAAGAAGTCATCCTCCCAGTCATTAGTCCTCTGACAATGTTTTGAAACTCAAGTTTTCTTGCTACAGCAAAATTAAGCTATCTTAGTCTTCTCATGGGATTGGAAATTTAAGATATATTGTTCCTCATTATTCCTGTGAGCAGTCTCTAGTTTTAAGAGAGAAAAAGAAAAAAAAAAAAAAAGGAAAATTATGCTAGTCTGATCATTCCTAATTTCTGTCTCCACAGTACAGCACACATTCTTATCAAGCTATACACAAAGGGGAGGGTGCCTGGGTGACTCAGTCAGTTAAGAGTCTGCCTTTAGGTCAGGTCATGATCCCAGGGTCCTGGGATCAAGCCCTGTGTCAGGCCTTCTGGGGCGAGGCGGTTGCTTCTCCCTTTCCCTTGGCTCCTCCCCCCACTCTCATGCTTTCTTTCTTTCTCTCTCAAATACAAAAAAAAAGAAAGAAAAGATATACACAAAGGGAATAGATAGCACTTTTTTAGAAGAGAGAGTTGAAAAAGAGTTCCTGCCCTCTGATATAAATTAGCTATATAGCCTTGAGATATAGTTTCATCTGTAAAACACAGGAAAATTAAAACAAACACTGCTCCTTTAACTACGAGGATCTTTAACCCTTTGAAATGTTTTCTACATGGTGTACCAAGCTAAATTTTGACAGGCTGTGTCATTGATGGGCTTACTTAAGGACACATGTTTTCTAAATCTTCTAAGTCTACTAAACCAAAATCTACTGATGTTTTGTATATACAGAAGTCTATCTTACCTGATCTGTCATTAAGACCTTGTTGAAGGAGCATTACTCTCTGAGCAATGGACATAGCTCTCATATGAACCTTTTCAGCTAAAACCTTAAAGAGATAGTAATAATAATAAGGTGGTCATTAAACTCAACATAGTCTACATATTTCATAACTAATAATATCTCCTTCATCTAAGAAAATAACCCAGAATTTCCAAAACAAATATCTGGTAACACATTTAATGTAATAAGAGTATACCTAAATTATCTATACTTTCTATCCATAAAAATCTCATAAAAATCCATAAAAATTGAAGAAATCATTATTACATGCCAAATATTTTTCAAAAGTATTTTAAGAATATGTCTACACAAGTTATTAGGCTTATTTACCTGATAAGCCAGCTTTCTGACAGTCTCTTTCACATCCTTGGTGCGCCCCACAATTTTTGGCAAAGTCTTTGCTGATGGTGCAATACATGATAACACTGCACGCCTAACTTCTGGATTTGAATCATTTTCAATCAAAGTAGCATATGCTAAAAATAGAGCAATACATTTTAGTACACTAAAGAAATATTATTTAACCACAGTCATAAGATAGCCCACATTTTGGTATTTGACAATATCTTTAAAATAATAAAGATAATCAATTTTTAGTCTTACACATTTAATTTTAGCGGAAGATTTTTTTCCTGCCAACTTCCCTTAAAAAATAAATTAAGAAATTTGTCAAAAGACTAGGCACAAAGTCTAAAACTAAAAACAAAGAGCCCTAAAGATCATGGAAAATCCATCAGTAAGATTGTCTTTTTTTTTTTTTAAGATTTTATTTATTTATTCATTTGAGAGAGAGCACATGAGAGGGGAGAAGGTCAGAGGGAGAAGCAGACTCCCTGCTGAGCAGGTAGCCCAATGCAGGACTCCATCCCAGGACTCCAGGATCATGACCTGAGCCAAAGGCAGTCGCTTAACCAACTGAGCCACCCAGGCACCCCGAGATTATGTCTTTGTTACTCTTCAAGATCTAAAAGAAAGCCTAGTATAGCAGGCAGCTTATTTTAAAGTAATAAGGTTTTATAAAGGGCTCATTATTTTGATTTTTAATGAGTCCTAAAGAAGGATGTAACTAATTTTACTCCCTGAAACAAAATCCATTTCCTGTATTTAAATGTTTATTCAACTCTACTTCTCAAATTTTCCCCAGCTTTATAATTAAGTACTTGTTGACTATTAAACATTTATTTTGTACAATATTATTATGTCTACCATTTAACACCAAAAAATATTAACTATCATCAGTTATCAAAACTGATTATAAAGCTATTAACAGGGACAAAGAGAAAAATGAAAATGTGCCCAAAATGTAGCTAGGCATGTATGGAAAAGTGGAATATGACTATCTTTACGAGCCCAGAGGTAGAGAAAAATTTCTTAAATAAAAGAAAGTGCAAATCAAAAGAAAGAAAGGAAGAAAAGGGAAAAAAGTGCAAGTCATAAAGGCAGAGACTGATTAATTTTGACATTAGGAATTTCTGTCTAACAGAAGATATCCCAAAGAGGGTGAAACAAAGAGCCATCTAAAGTTGAAAAAAATCTACAATTCACACAACTCCAAAATTTCTTTCCAGAATAAGAACTCCAGTAAATCAATATGACAAACAAACAGAAAAATGAGAACACATTAATAGGCATATATAGAAGAAATACAATTGACTGTTAAATATACGAAAAGATGCATAAAAGGATATATTTCATACATACAACCAGATAAACAAAAATTTTAAAATCTGACAATATCTAACACTGGAGAGAATATGGATCAATGAATGTTTTTATGCACGGTTACTGGGAGTATTAATTAGTAAACTGTTTTGTAGAACACTTGTACCTTATCTAATAAAGCTGAATGTGCACATATCCTAACAAATCCACCCTAGGTACACACCCCAGAAAAAACTGTTTAAGCTGTGCACCAGAAGCCATGATAAGGAAGTTCATAGCAACAACACCATTTTTTTCAGACAAAATAACTGGAAACCAGATAGTCTGTCATTATTAGAATAATTAGCTGTGTTAACAATTCATTCGACAGAATGCTGTAAGACAGTAAATATATCAACATGGATGAATGTTACAATTATAAATAATTATTAGAAAGCACAGAAAAGTATGACTCATATAGCATACAAAACGATAGGCAAAACTTTTTAGAGACACACACATGTGGCTAATTGTTTAAACAGAAAGACAAGAGAGTAATTAACCCAAAATTCAGGATAATCGTTAACTCTGAGAGTGGGGTGGGACGTAAGGTAGTCTTCAAAGGCACTGATGATGTTCTATTTTTTTAAGTTGGGTGGTGGCTACTTGAGTATTTTTAAAAATCATATATATATATATATATATGACCTATACTATTCCACATAGAGAGAGAAAAAAAAAACAAAACACCTCTCTACTGAGAATTTAACGAAGTCAAGGAAACTGAAAAAGATTTTGGGAAGCTACACATACCATTAACGACTGGACATTCATCATCTTTGGGATCCTGAAGTCGTGAAAGAGCCAGAACTGCCTGTATCCTCACATTTGGAATTTTATCTTTCAATCTAATAAGCATGGCTTCATTAATTTTATCAAACAAATCATCATCAATCTGGGCATTTTCTGGCATACTTCCCAAGAGCTTGTTTATGAGCTGGCACACTCTAAATCTAACTGCATTGCTGTTTGCTTCATGAGACTGAAACAGGAACAAATCAAAATTTATTTGCAATCACATACCATTTGAATTGTTTAGAATTCAGGAAGTTACAAAAGTAATTCATTACTCGCAGAGAAACTACAATGCTACCTTAATCCATATGCATACTAAAAGTATTAAAATATACACAATCCAGGGCGCCTGGGTGGCTCAGTTGGTTAAGCGACTGCCTTCGGCTCAGGTCATGATCATGATCGTGGAGTCCCGGGATCGAGTCCCGCATCGGGCTCCCTGCTCGGCAGGGAGTCTGCTTCTCCCTCTGACCCTCCTCCCTCTCATGCTCTCTGTCTCTCATTCTCTCTGTCTCAAATAAATAAATAAAATCTTTAAAAATATATATATATATATATACACAACCCAAAGTAAGTATAAGCTAAATTACAAGAGCATACTTCTCTTTGTAGGGATTTTTACTTTACTTCTAAAATAAAGAACTCATTTATTTATTTATTTTAAAGATTTTATTTATTTATTTGACAGAGAGAATGAGATAGAGAGAGAGCATGAGAGTGGGGAGGGTCAGAAGGAGAAGCAGACTCCCTGCTGAGCAGGGAGGCCAGTGTGGGACTCCATCCGGGGACTCCAGGATCATGACCTGAGCCGAAGGCAGTCGCTTAACCAACTGAGCCACCCAGGCGCCCCTAAAATAAAGAACTCATTTAAAATGATGTGAGAACTGGCAAAGAGAGGTCATTAAAAACTTAATGCTGCATTTATTTTAAGTCCATTTTTTAATCTTAATGACAGTTCTAGTATTTCCTATAAAAGGCAGACTCATCCACATTTTCTCAGTTACTAAATACTTCATTCTCTAAAACATAACAAACTCCCATGGCCCTTTTAATATAATAAAGTTTTCTACAACACTTCCCCAAAGTTCCAGTTTTCATACCTTTAAAAGAAAGGTAAACAAATAATTTAAAATGCCACCATCTTCCTCTTCCTCATCATCTTCTGTATCTGACTGGTGAAATGAAGTAACAAACTTGGCTGCAAAGTCTATTACTCTCTCCACCGCTGGTTCACGTTTATAGACCACCATAGCATATTTAAGATAATGGACAAACTCCTCATGAAAAACTGTTTTAACATCCATCTGAAAGACAAAAGAGAAACCCTTCACAAACTGCACTGATATAATCCCTTTTTCCCAACAGTACCCTAAGACTGCTTAAAGTACTAGTCGTAACTCAAACTAAAATCATTATTTAGTAAACTCTCAGGTGAGTTTCCAAACTATCAAAGGAAAAAAAATTGCACAGATCTCTCTCCAGAGAAATGTACTTCTCCAAGGAAGAAAACAAATGTGAATGTTGACAGTGAAAGGATCCCTTTAATACCCTTTAAATTCTCAATATGCCTTGGTGCCAGTTTAGTAAAAATATGCTTCTTCATGAAACAACTCAAAATCAACAATGGCTTTCATATTTTATCACATTTAGCCTTACTCTTACACAGCGATTTCCTTTTGATATAACGTTCACATCCTATCTCATATCCTTAAACCCGATTATACTGACTTACAATTTTTCTTGGACCTCAAGATAATTTTCCCGAAACTCACTGTCCTATTCTTCTCACGGCACCACTCAAAACAGTATTTACTTAAATAGGAAGAGCCGGGTCCTAATGGTTAATTTGTTATTTGGTGATTCGATTCTATTTAACTGTGAATAATCTGGCGTTCCTGATGTGGGCGGTGACCTGAGGGACAACAACCGCTGAACCACCCCGTTCAGGATCCACCCAGCCGCCCAACACTTGGCGCCAGGTCGCCCCGGTGCTCGTAAACGTTGCTCTCCAAATTCACAAAGAATTAACGGTCCGCGCCGCAGGCCGCTGGGAAGAGGGGGTGCCCGGGCGACCTGGGGCAGGTCTCCAGACCTCTCCGAACTGGGTCGGGAGGTTCAGAAGGTTGGAGTCCGGAGGGCCACGTGAGGCCCCTGGGGGACGCTGGTCCGGGGAGGGCGAGGGGCGGCGGCCGAGGCCCGGGGCCGCGCTTACCGTGCGGTAGGTGCGGCTCAGCGCCACCACCAGCTTCGCCTGGTTCTGGTGCGGCTGCTGCGCCAGCTGAAAGGCCTCCTTAACCGGCAGCAGCTTCTTCTCCGCCCCCATGGCGCCGGCACCCGGCCGGGACGAGCCTCGTCCGCTCCGGGCCGCAGGGTCCCTACGGCCCGCAGGTCAAGTTTACAGAGCCGCCTCGGGTTCCGGTCAGCAGACAGCTGAGCACCCAGGGTGGAGTTACCGCCAGAGCGTTCAAATAATTCCCGCGGGGGAAGGAAATACCGCGAGACTGCCGCGAGAGCGGGAAGAGATGGATCCCTCCCTGAATTACGGCAGTTTGGGCGCATGCGCTTAGGCTCTGCGCCGCGGTTTTCCGAGGGGGAGGTAGCGTTTGTAAGGGGAGGGGGCGTCGGCTCGTCTGGAAGTGGTGTCGGCTACTTGCCGAGCCGTGGTGCTACTGTCCGGGCGGAGCTCGTGGTGCTAGACCTAGCTGGTCGTGCAGCTGGGCGTGGGGCGAGAAAGAAGAAAGGATCCTCCATGGGTGAGAACAGGGAATCCGCTGAGGGGAACAATTCCTGCTCCGGCTAAAGGGGAGCAGGGGATCCCGGGCGTAAGGGTTCGTGTGGAGATCCGTCGAGAAGGGAAAGAGGGCGTGCTGGAGGCTGGGCAGCGTCCCGGCTTCCATTGAGAAAGCGGACGTTCCCGATCTGCTGAGGGGGACGTTACGAGGTGTCCTGATGGAAGCGGGCCTCTGTCATTTTAAACCTTAGGACCTCGGCTGGTGGAGGGTCTGCAAGAGGGAGGCAGTCTGGGAAGAGCTGCGAAGAGAGGCATGATTTAATTTAGACCTAGCTTACTCTAGAGGCACCAGCTTTCGAGGCCTAGTTTACAAAGGTGCATGACGACAATGTATTCAACAAAGGAGAACACAGGGGATGGTGTTCAGGGTAGTGGTAAAGATAAAGAAATTTGGAGTGCCTTCGAGCAGGAACTAGGTCTTTAAACTTAAAAAAAAAATGGTATTATATCAGACAAAAACGAACATCTCTGTACTCACAGCCAACCAAAGAAATAGAAGATTACAAAGCCGCCTGTATACCTTTTTCCTTTTGAATTACCTTCTCTCCAGCATTAACGGCTTTTCTGAACTCAACTGTTTTATGTATTAATGACATATGAATAAGTCTCTGAATAAATATACTGTATTGTTTTCATGTTCTAACATTATATAAATCATCATTTGCAAACAAAATAATCCTTTGCAACTTGCTTTTTTCAATTAATATTGTTTTTGAGGTTTATTCATATGGATACTTTCATAATACTAACTTACACCTTATGGACCCTTATTTGCCAGACACTGTTGTAAGCACTTTACTTCATTCAGTCCTTACAAACAGCCCCAAAGGGTAACTTCTAGCTTCTTTTAAGATGAGGAAACTGAGGCACAGACGGTTTCTATAGTATTCTGTTCTATGAATATTTGATAATTTATTCATCCATTCTCTTGCTTCATATTATACATACAACATAAGTATTCAAATGCTAGTTAAAGTAATGAATATAGTAGCATTTGGGTTGCCTATAATGTCAAAATTATCAGGAGGTCCAATTCTGAAAAGGCAAAAAAGGGTGAGTATTTTAGGTTAATCAGCTGGAACAAAAGCATAGAGGCCCAAGAATTTATAGGATATACTGCTAACATTATCCCACTATAGATAAAATGTAGAATGCCTGGAAAGCTGTGGAGAAAGCTAGAAAGGGCATTAATTTATTAACCAAATATCCAAATATTATTATTTCAACATATAATCAGCAAATTATTAATGAAATTATTTACATTCTCTTTTTTCCCTACTAAGTTTTTGAAATTCGGTGTTATTTTACACTAGCCACATTTTGGGTGCTCCATAGACACATGGGGCCAGTGACTACATTATTGGATAGTGTGAAACGATTCTTATTTTGAGAACCACTGTATATGCCATTTGTTTTTCATGTAAAATTAGCAAACTAAAAATTAGAACAAACTAACATTTGGAGACATTTTTCTTATTTTGTGGCCTTTAATTGCTCAGCTGTTTTTATGCCCTGGGTCCCTGCTACCTATGTTCCTCTGAATGTGAAGTTTCTAACAATATTATTTCCTTTACTGTATTTTATTTGGTGATTTCTCCACAAATGAGAGATGACTTTGTATCATTTTGTCAGTTACTGAGGGATGAGGCATCTGGCCACCAGAGGTCAGCCTAACTATTTTGATTAGCTTTTTTAGGATTTAATAACATGTTTTTGTTTAGTATTTTTTGAACATAAAAAGATGGATTACAAAATGAAAAGGCAACGTTTGGAATGGGAGAAAATATTTGCAAACTATATTTCCCTTAAGGGGTTAGTATCCAAAATATATAAGAAACTCCTACAATTCAATGGCAAAAAAGCAAAAACCCAGTTAAAAAATGAGCAAAAGACCTGAACAGACATTTTTCCACAGAAGACATACAGCCAACAAGTATATGAAGAAGTGCTCAACATCACTAATTGCCATAGAAATGCAAAGCAAAACCTCAATGAGATATCACCTGACACCTGTTAGGATGACTATTAGAAAAAAATCAAAAGATAAAAAGTGTTAGAATGTGGAGAAAAGAGAACCTTTATACATGTTGGTGGGAATGTAAATTGATACAGCCATTATATAGAAAACAGTCTGGAGTTTCCTCAAAAAATTAAAAAGAGAAATCCCAGTGTGGTCCAGCAATCCTATTTCTAAGTATATATCCAACGGAAATGAAATCACTATCTCAAAAGATGTATCTGCACTCCTGTGTTTATTGCAACATTAGTCATAGTAGCCAAGATATGGAAACAACATAAGTGCCCATCAATGGAAGATGTGATTTATATATAATGGAATACTCTTCAGTCTTAAAAAGGAAGGAAATCCTGCTATTTGCTACAACATGGGTCAGCCTACAGGATATTTGGCTAAGTGAAATAAGTCAGACACAAAGGCAAATATTGTATAATCCTGCTTATAGGTGGAATCTAAAAAAGTCAAACTCCTAGTAACAGAGTAGAATGGAAGTTATCAGGGGCTTGGAGGATGGAGGAAATTGGGAGATGTTGGACAAAGTAAAAACTTGGAGTTACAAATTCTGGAGACCTAATGTACAACCTGGTGACTATAGTTAGTAATAATGTATGTATACCTGAAATTTGCTGAGAGTAGATCTCAAGTGTTCTCACCACACACAAGAAGATGGTAACTCTGGGGGCGCCTGGGTGGCTCAGTTGGTTAAGCGACTGCCTTCGGCTCAGGTTATGATCCCAGAGTCCTGGGATCGAGCCCCACGTCGGGCTCCCGGCTCAGCGGGGAGCCTGCTTCTCCCTCTGACCCTCTCCCCTCTCATGCTGTTTCTCTCTTGCTCGCTCTCTAATAAATAAATGAATAAAATCTTTAAAAAAAAAAAAAGAAAATGGTAACTCTGGGGTAATGGTTGTATTAATAGCTTGTTTGCAGTAATCATTTCACAATATATACATGTATCAAAACATCACATTGTACATGTTAAATATATACAACTTATCAATCATACCTCAAAGCTGGTAAAAAAAAAAAAGATGCTATATTAAACTTAAACATTCTAGTCTCACTGCCTTAAAGCTCACCTGTTTCTTGAGTTTCGCTTTTAGTTTTGTGGGAAAAAAGAACAAGCGATACCTGGGAATAAATTTCTTCCTGTCCTTGGTAAACTTAGTTTAGTTGAAGATATAACAAAACTGAAGATTTTGTAAGGTAAGGCTATGTAGTTCTGAAATTATGGTAAAATCATTCTTTAAAGGTAAATTATACATAGGAATAAATGGAATAGCTGTGTTTAATTCAGTTTTGATGTGGGAAAATTATACACGTGGATTATAAAGGAGTAACAGTGATGGGTTCACTCTAGAATTTACATGTGCCCCCAAAGAGACTTTGTCTTATTTCTGCTAAAAAAGTAGAGTGGGCCTTTTAAAGAATGCTTTGAGTAACACAATAACAAGAAAAGCCCAATAATGATCTTACAGATGGAATCTAGTAAAAAATGTAGCAATATTGATCCTGCTTTAAAATTTTTTTCATTTGTCTTTGTGCAACATATTACCCAATCACCTGAATATAATTGGGAATTTTTATCTTCATAGAATAAAAATAGAACATGCTTGTATAGTTACTTACAGCAGACCTTTGTCATTCTCTCATTTTCTTTCAAAAGACATCCTAAGCCGTAGTATGTGCCAGACATTTTGGGGAACAGAGTTAAGTAAAAAGAATGTGTAGAAGCCAGAGAAATGTTCTTCAGAGGAGTATTGACCTGAAGCCATACCATATGATGTTATTACCACAATTCAGTGTGTATTTGAAACTAGAGATGTTTACTAACTCATTTTGAAAATCACTCCTACAGAATGGCATAAATGGGATGTTGACATTTTGGTTTTTGCTTTTTTCATTTAGAGTTCTGCCTTTAGTACATCCATGTTGCGACATATACGTCTAGTGTGCTTTTACCACATTTTGCTTATCCACTCCTTCAGTGATGGAAACCTACAATACTTCTAATTCCTTAACATCAAAGATGAAGCTTCAGAGTACATGTTGGTCTTATGAGAACTTCTTTACTATATATATATACACAAGAGTAGAATTGCTGGATCATGAGATGTGCAAATAGTTTGGCCAAATGATACAGCCAGATTTCTCTTCCCCAGACTATAATATCACCAGCAGTACTGGTTCCTACAGGTCTTGTTCCTTTGTCTCCTCACTAACACTTGGCATTGTTTCCAGCTTTCTAATTTTTACCAAATAGAATAATGTGATAACTCTACTCATCATATGGCTAATGGCCGGTTGATTTTCTCTTCTGTAAATTGAATATTTTTGTCCTTTGCCCTTTCTTTATTGAGGTTGCTATCTTTTTGTTGTGGATTTGTAGTTAACTTAGTTCTTGATATCTTTAGTTCAAACCAGAAATAATTTTGATGTGATTGAATTCATCATTTTTTGGTCTTGTGCTTTATGGTTTTTTCATTTAAAAGTCTCCTGGGGGGTGTCTGGGTGGCTCAGTCAGTTGGGCCGCCTACTCTTGATTTCGGCTCAGGTCATGATCTCGGGGTGATGAGATCAAGCCACACGTGGGGCTCTGTGCTCAATGTGGAGTCTGCTTGTCCCTCGCCCTCTGCTCCTCCTGCCCTCCCCATACTCATGCTCTCTCTTTCTCTCTCTCTGTCTCTATCTCTAAAATAAGTAAAATCTTAAAATAATAATAATAAAAATAAAAGTCTCCCTGGCCCCACGTCACAATGATACTCTATATTCATGTATTATGTTCCTTTAACTTCATAGTTTACCATAATCACTTAGGTCTTTCATCCAATGTGGGTCCTCCTTTGTATGTAGCATTATATATATATAAATTATATATATATATAAACACTAAACATTGGTTTTCTTCATGTAATGAGCCAGCTTTACCAATATTATGTACTAAATACTTTCATTACTCCTTGATTTATTTGCAAACTTTACTTTGTACTACATTCCAAAACTTCATATGGCTGTATTTCTGAGTTTTGTTCTGTTCGATTGGACTATTTGTTCCAATACACTAACTCTACCCTCTTTTAATTTCTGTGACTTTTGTAGTATGTGTTAATATCTTGTAGGCCAAGAACCCCCTTCACTCTTCTGTTTAAATCATTAGTTTGGCTGCATGTGCAATTTTATTCTTTTCATATTGGGATTGTATAAATCAATTTGGAGAAACTTTTTATAATATTCATTTGTTCCATCCAAGATTTTTAAATCATCTTTATGTCCTTTATTAGAATTTTACATTTTTCATAGAGGTCTTATATATTATTAAGTAGTTCCTAGATCCTAGTTTCCTAGTTTGGGTTTTTTTGTTTTTTTTTTTTTCTCACTGTGGTGAAGGGTATATATGTAATACATTTTTTTAGTTAGTATTGCTTGTGTAGAAGTTAAAAGTTCCTGGGTTCAAATCCACATCCTGTCACTTAGTAGAGGTATGGCCTTGGACAGGTAGCTTAAACCTCATGTTTAAAATGAGGTACTTAAAAAAGTACCTGTCTTGTAGGGTTGTTAGGAGAATTTTAAATGAGTTAACATTTGCAATTCCTAGAATAGTAAGTGGTATATACTAAATAATAATGAATATCCATAGATTATTCTTAAATCCAGGAACTTCGTTGAGCTCTTTTATTAGCTTTAATTGTTTATATGTTAGGTTTTTTTAATTAGATGACCATATCTCTTTTCTTCCAGTTCTGACACCTGTCATTTATTCTTTTTTTATTTTATTCTTATTTTTGTAACATTGATCAGGACTTTTGGTACTGATCAGACAATATCAGGCATCATGGTTATCCTTATCTGATTTTATTTTTAGAGGGAATATATCTAAAATTTCTCATTCAGGTTATATTTGCTTAAAGTTTTTGATGATAACCTTTACCAAGTTAAGAGGGTAACTTTTCTGCCTAGATTGGTAAGAGTATTTTGTTTTGTTTTTGAAGGAACTAAGAAAGGTTAAATATACACAGTTGATAAAATAATCGTTTGTTTGGGGGTTTTTTTTGGCTTTATTTTCTTACCATGGTGACATATATTTATAAATTTTTTGGAGTTGAGGTATTCTTCCTTTCCCTGGGATAAGTTCTATGTGATAGCATATTCTTTTTTTTCTTTAATCTATTAGATTTTGTTAGGTAATATTTGGAATTTTTGCAAGTGAAATGAGCCTGTACTTTTTTTATTTGGTTCATCTTTAGGTTTGGAGTTAATATTTCATTATCCTTATAAAAGGAGTTTGTCAGTTTATATGCTTTTTTCTTTTTTCCGAAACAAATAGGTGTTAATTTCCTTGGAATTTTAGTGGAACTCACTTATAAAACCGTATAGGCCTGGTGCTTTTAAAAGGAGGTTGGTACCTTTTCATTTTCTTTAACACTTACTGGTTTGTTCTATTCAAGTTATCTACTTCTTCCTATGTGAGTTTTAGTATTTTCTTCCAGAATTCAGCCATTTCACCTAGATTTTCACATTCAGTATATATTTGTTTTTTTTTTTTTTAAGATTTATTTATTTACTTATTTATCTGTCAGAGAGAGAGCACAAGCAGGGGAGAGCGTCAGGCAGAGGGAGAAGCAGGCTCCCCACCGAGCAAGGAGCCCAATGCGGGACTTGATCCCAGAAGCCTGGGATCATGACCTAAGCCAAAGGCAGACGCTTAACCAACTTAGCCACCCAGACGTCCCCTGTTTTTTTATTTTTAATCTCTTTTTGTGTTCTTAAGTCTCTCAGTAAGTTTCACTAGTTCATTTTTCTTATTCATATTTTCACAAAAACCATCTTTTAGTTTTGTCAGTCTTTTCTATTCTCATATGCTATTTCATTTCTGCCTTTATTTCCTTCCTGCTTATTTTGCTATTGCTCTTTTCCATTATTTTGAATTGAATGCTTAACTTGTAGATATTTAAACTTCCTCATTTCCTCGTCAGTGTATTCAAAGCTATAATTTTCTTTCAGGTACGTGTTTCCCATGTCCCACAAATTTTGCTTTGTATGGCTTATATTATTCGGTTTTAGTATTTAACATCCTTTATAATTTCCATTTTAACCCATGAGTTATTTAGCTTCCCAACATAGGATTACTTTTAACTATCTTTTAATATTTACCTTTATTGCATTTTGGTCAGAGAATTTAGTCTGAACGAAATAGACCCTTTAGAACTGGTTATACTTTATAACCTAATACATGATCTATTTTCATGTGTGTATATGTGCACTCTCAAACATCTATTCAGTTTGGTATAGAGTTCTGACTACTGATAAAATACCTAAAGTATATTAATATTTTGATTGTTTTCAGGCTTCTTATATCTCCTGCTTATATAGTTCTGTCCATTACTTGAGAAATTTTGAGGATGTGCTTTCAGGATCATAAACATTTATGATGAGTACTATATAATTTTATTCCGTTCCTTTTACTGATATTATTGTCCATCTTTGTCCCTTATATGTTTTGACTTGAAATCTTTTTTGTTGGGTATTAAGATTGCTATCTCAGCTTTATTTTGGTCCACAGTTGCCTGATACATCTTTTTTCGTTCTTTTATTTTTTTGCCTTTCTATGTCTTTTTGCTTTGAAGTATCTTCTGTTAGTTGCATATTATTGAATCTTGTTTTGTTTTTTTAATCCAATCAGAGTGTCTTTTAACTGTGAGTTTAAACTGTTTACATTCATTGTAATTTCTACTATATTAAGAATTACACCTGGAAGAAAAAAAAAATTTACACCTGCCATCTTCTCTCATATCTATAGAGTATGGTTATATGACCACAACCTTTGGGTCCCAACAAGAGTCGCATGCAGCTCTACAACCAGAACAGGTCCCCTAAAACTAATCCCAATAAGCACATCTAAAGGGAAAAAAGTACCTTTTACAGCTCTCTACTGAGTTTGGGGCATAAGGGAACTGCTCTTGCAGAAGTAATTTTCTGGGCTAGAACAGTGTACTAAAAAATAAACTGACCCAGATATGTACCAATAAATGATTAGAATGACACCAGGCTCTCCTTCCCAGGAGTCATTCCCAGTAGAAAAATCTGCCTAAGACTATGAGCTAGAGATGGAAAAGCCCAGTAAGTGTTCATGTTCAGCATCTGTGTTCTTAGATACTATATAAAGTTAGAGGGACAATAATGTTACCCATTGCTTTCAAGCTTTAATATCATTTCTCTAGTCTTCTCATTCACAGGTTAAAGCTACCTTTCCAGATAGTTCAACAACTAAGTCACCAGTTTCCAAGGGCATTTGCACCACCTATGGAAAACATCGGATCCGTGTACACCAGATGTCCCTGACAACTCATCCCACCATCTCCCTGAACAAAATTTGCACCAACAGCGGACAAGAAAGGCAACCATTGTTTCTTTTATTACCAAGTAGATATAACATCCCTGCCAACAAAACAGTACACAAAGTGTCTCTTCACAGTATCACGACCAGTTGAGAACACGCTAAGAAAATCAGCTTGCCTAGATGAGGACCCCTTCTCTTCTTGGGTAGCCAGGATTTGAAGGAGAGACTCTGACCTGTACCACTGGTAAGTGACTTAACACTTTCACACACTGAACTGGTCCTGAGAACTGAGATGTCTTCTTTGTAAGTGAAGAATATGCAACATAATCTTGAAGAACTGCACAGTGATATGAGCCAGAGGCATACTGTGTGTGTGTGTAATGGACTGACAAATTAATCTTGTTGAAGGATTTTTCATCTTTTGTTTCTATTTGCTAGTTTTAGTCAGTATTTTGCTGGCTTAGATTGTTACCTTTTTCTGGTTTCTGCTTCTAATCTAATGGGTCCCAGAAATCCCTCTCCTGACCCTTTATCAGAATCAGAAAGTGAGGAAGAAGAAAATGCTAACTACCTAAATGAGAGTTCTGGGCAAGAGTGGGATTCCTCTGAAGAAGAAGACCCTGTGGTGCCCAACCTCACACCTCTTGAGAGTCTTGCCTGGCAGGTTAAGTGCCTTTTAAAATACTCTACAACTTGGAAACCTTTAAATCCTAATTCCTGGTTATATCATGCTAAACTCTTGGATCCAAGCACACCAGTCCATATACTTCGGGAGATAGGTCTAAGACTCTCCCATTGCTCCCATTGTGTACCCAAACTGGAACCAATTCCCGAATGGCCTCCTCTGGCTTCTTGTGGAGTCCCACCTTTTCAAAGGCCCCTTACAAATGCCAGTCGGCTTTCTAGAGATCATGCCACTCTAAACGGAGCACTGCAGTTTGCCACCAAACAGTTAAGCCGGACATTGAGTAGAGCCACTCCCATACCTGAATACCTAAAACAGATCCCTAATTCATGTGTTTCTGGTTGTTGCTGTGGCTGGTTAACTAAAACAGTTAAGGAAACAACCCGCACTGAACCCATCAACACTACTTACTCGTACACTGACTTCCAGAAGGCAGTTAACAAACTCCTAACCGCATCACTCTAAAGACCCACCATTTGTTCTGCTATCTCTCATATTGCTAACTGAGAAGGAAGTACAAAGTCACACACGCCATAGTTGAAAAGCAAATGCCTTCTCAACCAAACCATACCCTGTCCTAACAAGCCCTTAAGTACTACCAAGTACAGTGGTACCATAACTCAGCTACAAAAAATGCATGGTGATCATGCCCTTTGACAGACCCTGTGGATAAAATGAAAGCTGGAGTAGAAAATTAGACAAAAGGGACCATATTACAAAAGTTTAGTTGACTGTTGTCCACACTCAGTTCTCCCCCTCCGCCACCCGCCCAATTTATTCTGCCTTTCTGAATGGACTCTTAACCAGATATTTCATTGTGAACGGGAAGGAAGAAGTAGGTCCCTACCCCTTTTGTTACCTAACCTTCAGAATAGCCAGTGGGGAAGAGGGAACTTAGCTATTCCCAATAACACCTCTCTGAGCATACTCTTTTCTAACAATTTCTATGAGATAGTTGCATTAATTGGAATTCCTTAGACAAAAGAAAATGGTGGGGCTATGAATTTATCTCCCAGCTTTTATACAGATAGGCCTATATATGGCACCCTTTAGGGTTCCTATTTTGGAGGGGAGGGAGTGAAGTTTCAAACCAAGGCTGCACTGCTTCAGGCCTATTACAGTACCTGCAGCTACAGTATAAACCTTTATACATTAAGCTCCCACCAGGCTGTCTCTAGCTACATTGGCCTAAAAATTGTAACCAGGGGTTAAACAGACACCTGTTCTGCGGGGAATAGGTTTCCTGCATCTGGGCATTCAGACTTTGGTCAAGAGCAGATCACATTTTAAAAGACCAATGGGAAAGGATTAAAAGCATTTATGCTTTCAATATTAACTGCTAATGAATTAAAATATTTCATCTGCATAATGTTCTCAGCAGTACTTTATGCACTGTTTACATCCATTGCAAACTTTTCAGGAACTCTTCTAACTTTAAAGAACTTAGCACTACAGAAAATCTCAGCCTAATACAATCAGAAGTTGGAGTTTTTAGCAGCATTGTTTTTCTACATAGATTAGCTTTAGATTTTCTTCTAGCTCAACAAGGAAGAGTATGTACCCTTATAAATGAATCTTGCTGCATTTATTGAAATGAATCAAAACATAGAAATCATACATAAAAGAAGATTCATGGGACCAATAAATCTTTTCACACACCTACAATAGAGTGAAACCTGTGTGTGTGATCCTGGTTGACTGGGCATCTAAAAGGAATCAGAAAATAGATTGTTAAAGATCCTATATCCTTTCATTTTACTTTTACTTTTTTCCTATTCTCCATAATTAAGTGCTGTATATGATGTGGCATCAAAAAAAATGGAAGCATTAATGGAATCACAAATTCTATACATGTATAGCAACTTTAAGGAGAGAGAAGAATGTTTATAATCCAATGAGAATTTCTGCTGAGCCTTAGTTGTTATGTCTTAAGGAAAAAAGAGGGACCTGTAGTAGGTAGGAAAGATATTTATGAATGGAAAATTACTGAACTGAAAACATACCATACTGTTAGTGTAATTGAATGTATCAGAAACTGTTTCTATGTAGAGATGTTCTGTGAAATTGGGTTTTTTAAATGTTATAAAAACCTGTTTCCCTTTTTTTTTTTTTTCCTTAAGGGGAAGGTGGGAAGAGGTAGGGAGGTCTGAAAATTAAAATATATTGATGTTTATGTAACCATAATATGTTTCTTTTTCTCTGTGTGTGTATATAAAAAAGTGCCTTGCTCCTGAAGCATTTTTGCTATTCACTCCGAAAGGAAGCCTTTCCCCAGCTCTGCAGCTGAATAAACCAACAGCTTTGTACGTGCTGAAGAGTATGGTCATTTGTTCTCAACAAATGAAGTAGATCCTGCTTTGCTTAAGGCATATTCAACATTCACTAAATGCTAAATAGAGTCAACTGATCAGATAGATACATACATACATACAATATAGTGTCTCTGATAGGAGGTGATTGGGAGCTCTAGATAATGAAACATACTTGTAAAAGAAAATGTCAGATATTCAGTCAAGACCCGGATTTGAACGCATTTGTTTGTATATGTTAGGTAATTACGGGTTACACAAAATGAGAGATACCTGGAAAAGCCTTAAGCCTTTACTTCTTTTTGTGTGCCATGGATGTGGGGTTAGGGGTGGATTTACCACTTGCACACTCTCCCTCCAAGGGATTAGGAGAAATGACAAATTTACTGTGTTTTCATAGAAATATTTATCTAAGGAAACAGGATTTCTAAACCAAGAGACATTAATGTTATAAAGGTACTGTTCTCTTGCAATGCAGATAGGCAGCCTTTTTTTGTTAAAACGGTCCAGATACTTTGAGCACAGAAGACCATAATCATGTCTTTTAAACCCATCAGCTTTCCTAAGAGAAGGAAAAAATTGATACATGTCTGATGAGGGACAGATTTAAGTCACCTTTCGGGGATTATCCTGCTGGGGCTCCTATCACAAGTATCCATTTAAAAAAATTTATCTATGATGAATATAATGTTCTGTTATTAGAGTAGATTATTAAAGCTGTTAGGGAATTTAGAAATCACTTGGGTTATTTTCTTACTGATACATAAATTCTCTCTTCTGTCTCTAATAAATTATTTTCTACTTTTGGCTTCCGTATTAGAGAATTTAATGCCTTTTGGAGCAGCCCATTACTTTTAAATGTCTCTTGTTAGAAATTTAGTCATTCATCTAATAATAGTATGGAGTGCTTAACTATAATCCAGACCCTGGGAGTGCAAAATTAAATAAGGTACTATACATAAGAAATCAGTTTTAAAATATATTGAACCAGGGTGCCTGAGTGGCTGAGTCGGTTAAGCATCTGACTTCAGCTCAGGTCATGATCTCAGAGTCCTGGGATCAAGCCTGAGCCCTGCATCTGGCTCCCTGCTCAGTGGGGAGTCTGCTTGTCCCTCTCCCTCTGCACTTCCCCCTGCTTTGCTCTCTCTGTCTCTCAAATAAAATCTTTTTTAAAATAATAATATATATTGAACCAATGTAAACTACCCCAACGCTTTTGGCCATTGATGCTGTTTTCGCTCTCTAGGGTCACATTAAACTAGCCTAATCCTTATACAGACCCTTAGATATTTGTAAATATGCGGCCATCCAAGTGTAGTGGAAAGTTACATGGAGGGCACACTCCAACAATGAAACCCCAAAAGGGGTAGTCACCTAAGGGAATAGATAAAGAGGCCTTTTATACCCAGATTTAAGTTGTATTTGATAAGTTCACGAGGCAATGGCACATAAAGATCAGGGCCAGGAGTGTTTTGCTCATATGACTGGGGTACATAGAAAAGCCCAGAAAGTTTGGGTAACTTGTCAGACTTGATGATACAAGTCTGTGCAAGCTCCTGGCATATGAGCCCACCAGTGAGCAATATCCACTGGACTGCGGGAAATTGAGGGAGCGGTATTAGCTGACACCAACCACCAGTATTTCTCCTGTGTCGACTTGCTGTTACCAAAAAGAAAATCTCTGGTGTATCTTTGCCAATTTTAAACAAAGTTTAGTTAACAGTTACATGTTTGAGTCCGATCACTGTAGACAGTCCTCTACATTCTTCCTTTCGATTGGTGGCATCAGTGGGATTATATAACAGTTTTGGATGTGAGACCAAGAAAATGGAAAGGATGAAGGTAACACAATGACCTGACACTTGCTGGCTACCAACTCCTGTTGGCTGTGAGAACTATGGCCAGCTCCTCAGTGAGATGTGGGAAAGGAATGCCTGATTTTAAAAATAATTTAATATAGCAAGCAGAGGGTCCCAGAGTTGTTGCTTCCAAATAGCATGGAGTCGGTTTAAAATGCTAGTGACAATTTAGGGTTGGATCATAAAACAAGTTGATTGGAGTTTGGGCAATTTATTTGGGAAGACATAGATGACCCTGACACATAATGTGAAAATTCCTGGGATCATTTGGGAATTGATGCCCTGTTCCCCTGGAGTAGAGCATGATCTGTAATCATCTAGGAGACTCAGGATCCTGGTCAGCCTGACAAGATTAAAACTAAGTTCCTAGTATACACAGAAACCAAGTTGGTGTGGTATCAAATTAGATTTCAGCAGAAACCAAATGAAATTGTCAGAATCAGTGTTGCAGCTTGTAAATTCAGGAGCTCATTGTTACTTCGGGGAAAATTACATTTGGGTTAACTGCCAAAGTTATGCTTATTTAATGCTAACATTCCATCCCTGGTGTCAAGTGTGGGACCTGACACCCCAGTGTATCAACTGATGTTTTACAATGTGTTCATTAGGCAATAGTCTGGAAGGGACAGCTTCCTTTGGGAGGCACCCAAACATTTGGAACAGTCCAAGGGTATGGCCAGTTTTTATGAAAGACCCTAGATCGGCTTTGTGATTGCACCCTGAACAACCAGAAAGACCCTGGGGTCATGACCTGAGCCGTAGGCAGACGCTTAACGACTGAGCCACCCAGGTGCCCCTAAGCAGTTAATTTCTCACTTTGCTTCACCACGAAGGAAAAGATTAAGTATTACTTTAAAAAAAAAAATACTTGATATTTTTGGCAACCATTCTGCATTGCAGAAAAGATCCACACATTTGGAACATTTCCAGAACCCCCCCAAAGACTCAAGGATTTGAAGCAGGTTACTTATCCCTCTTTCTAGCCAAAGATGGGAGGCTTATTCTCTGGACAAATCAAACCGAACAGATTAGAACTGGGACTTGGGGGAGAGTAGTGTGGCAGTGAGGTGTTATACTGAAAACAAGAGATGGAGAGAATGTCAGTATTCTGAACATGAGCCTTCAGTCCCCTTCTCCACCTGGCTACAGAATCTGGCACTGAGTTTAAATACCCAGCCCTGCCCACCCCACCCAGAGAGATGAACAAGTATAAAAACAACTTGCCACTTGATTATTTGTTGCAATGAAACCCATAGTCCACAAGCCTTGCCCACTCGTACATGTCTTCCAGTCTCTGATAACCATGACACACTGATAGCCAAGGATCAATAGACATTTGAGAATAACTTCAACAATGAAACATGAAGACCAAAACAAAAGAACCAAAACAAATAAATGAACAAAAACCTGGAAATAATGCAAGGCACATAAAATACTCTCAGAAACAGGAGAATATACTGCATCCATGAAGTAAGAACAGGATGCTAGAAAAAATGAACAATCAGATAATAAAAATATTGGAAAAATCGAGCTCGAATTAAACATTCAGTAGTTGTGTTAGAAGATAAGTTGAAGCAATTTCAATAAGTAGAACAGAAAGAGATGGGGAATAGGAAAGAACAGAAAAGAAAATTAGAAGATCAGGATGGGATACATCATCTGATTAATAAGAGCTCCAAAATGAGAACAGAGAAAGGAGGTGAAAAGAGATAACAAAATTAAAGAACATTTCCCCAAAATGTAGGACCTGAGTCACATAAATTGAAAGGATCCACTGAGTGCCCAGCACAATGAATTAAAACAGAAAAGCATAACATGATATTTCAGGATGACAGGATTAAAGAAGGTCCTAAAAGTTTCCAAAGGGGACGAAACAAGAGTTACATAAAATATTTTCATGGGGCACCTGTGTGGCTCAGTCGGTTGAGCATCCAACTCTGGATTTTGGTTCAGGTCATGATCTCAGGGTCCTGGGATCAAGCCCCACATTGGGCTCTGCCCTCAGTGGGGAGTCTGCTTAAGGATTCTTTCTCTCTCTCTTCCTCTGCCCCTCCCCCTGCTCTCTCTTTCTCTTTCTTAAGTAAATAAATAATCTCTAAAAAAAATTTTCACAATGGTATTTAGATTTTTTTTTTTTTAAGATTTTATTTATTTATTTGAGAGAGAGAGAGCACAAGCAGGGGGAGAGGCAGAGGGAGAAGCAGACTCCCCCGCTAAGCAGGGATCCCCATGCAGGGCCCAATCCCTGAACCCTAGGATCATGACCTGAGCTGAAGGCAGTGGCTTAACCAAGTGAGCTACCCAGGCACCCCTGGTATTTAGATTTCTAGGTAGCAACACTGGTTGAAGGAAGACTATGAAAGCAAAGCCTTCAAATATAAGAGGAAAATTTATTTCCAATGTAGAATTCTGTACCCCAACAATCCAATCAAGTATGGGGCTAAAATAAAGTTTAGACTTGCATAGTCTCAAAATTTTATCTTACCATGTACCCTTTCTTAGGAGGCTCCTGGAGAATGTGCTTCACCAAAACAAAGGAGTAAATCTAAATAAGAAGGCTTGGGATCCTGAAAACAAGACCTCACTAAGGAATGCAATGAAGGAAAGTGCTGGGATGGCTACCATGTCAAGTAAGTAGGATGGGGGTTTTGGGAAGTAGGTCTCTAGGAAACTGGGAACAAAGTGAGTACATGGAAAATGCAGAAAGGAGTGAGACAGATGTTGGAATATTGGGGAAAATCAAAAGGATGAGTACATGGGATACTAGGTTAATGTTAAAAATGAGGCAATTAGACGTACACCAAATATACATTTTTGGATTTTGGATGATGGACACATTCTGGAGTGTCACTGTGTCACAAATATAAATCTCAAATTTTATTTCAGTTTTATTTTATTTCATTAGTTATTTTATTACAATTTTAGTAGTCAGATTTCAGAAGTTTGACGTTAAAAATATAGTAAAATTGTGGTCGTGTCAGCGATTAGATTGCTTCTTCAGGTTCATACTCCACAATTGCAATAGATGCTCCAGTAAGCCGTGCACTGCAGAAGGCTTTTTCAGAAAGAAAAAAAAATATATATATATATATATTATTATTATTATTATTATAACATTTTTGGAAAAGGAACTTTGTCCATTGCTTAGGCAAATCTCAGAATTTTCTTATTTACAGAAATGATGTACTGTCAACAGCACTTTCTTTTTTTTTTTTTTTTAAAGATTTTATTTATTTATTTGAGACAGAGAGAATGAGATAGAGCATGAGAGGGAGGAGGGTCAGAGGGAGAAGCAGACTCCCTGCCGAGCAGGGAGCCCGATGCGGGACTCGATCCCGGGACTCCAGGATCATGACCTGAGCCGAAGGCAGTTGCTTAACCGACTGAGCCACCCAGGCGCCCCTCAACAGCACTTTCATTTAAATTTTAGCCTCTGTTGATTCAAAAGCATAAGGAATTACCTACTTTAAAAATACTTTGAAATTTCATACTGTTTTTCATCCTCCATACTGTTTTTGCTATCAAGATATAGTTAAATCCAGTGACAGCTCCATAATATATTCCCAGATAATGCTTTAGGGCTTTTTTCTGAGTTATGATTGAGGATTTTCCCCATAATTTGTTTATATTATTATTATATAATCAAATTTTATTTAATTGCAAATGATTATGAGTGGTGATATATGTTTTCTCTTTCATCAAATCTGTTGAGTAAACCATGCCAGGTCAATTTGTCTATCTGCCTTTTTTTGTTAAGTAAGGGATAACATACCTACAGTAAAATATAAAAGTACACTAATCTTAAGTGTACTTTATGATTTTTCACATGTATACACTTGTATTTTTTTTAAAGATTTTATTTATTTGTCAGAGAGAGCACAAGCAGGGGAAGTGTCAGGCAGAGGGAGAAGCAGGCTCCCCCTGAGCAGGGAGCCCGATGCAGGACTTGATCCCAGGACCCTGAGCCAAAGGCAGACACTTAACTGCCTGAGCCACCAAGGCACCCCTATTTTCTTTAATTCATCTGTTAACTTCTGTGTATATTTTATAGTGTATGTAAAATATTAGTACACTATAATACTGATTCCTAGGTTAAGAAGTACATTATTGGGAATGCATGCTTAAAAAGTTTCTGCTGACGGATTGCTTGGTCAAAGTTTGGAGATGTCCCTTTTATACTGATTGCCAGGGAGCTCAGAGAGAGTATCTCTGACTGGAATAGTCAGGTCAGGACTGCCTCAGAAGTGTGATCTGAGCTGAAACTTGACAGCTGACAGGATTGAAATAGGAGAGAGGACAAGAAGGACATTATAAAGCAAGACCTAGAGGGAACTGAGAAGGTTTGTTAGAGCCATTAAAGCAATTTTCAAAGTAGGACCTGGTACCATCCACAACAGCATCACTGAAGTGGTTGTTTAAATGCCTTACTCATACCTCCTAAATCAAAATTTCTGCTATGGGGAGTCTGAAATGCTCGTTTTTACCAAGTTCATGGTAATTTCTATGTTAACCAGAATTTAAGAAGTTTTAACTCCGGGGGTGCTTGGCTGGCTCAGTCGATAGAGCGTGGCAACTCTTGATCTCAGGGTCCTGAGTTCAAGCCCCACACTGGGCATAGAGCTTACTTTAAAAAAAAAAAGTTCTAAATCCATGTAAATACTCTAGACAGTACTTGGGTTTGTACTGCAGAGGCAAAGTGATCAATTCCAAATAGGAAATTGAGAAATGGCTACATTGAAATATTCAACCATAGATAGGTCAGCCATATTACCAATACTTAACTCAGTTAAAAACATTTGCATGTCCATTGAGTACTGAGCACCCTATTGCTATGTAAACAAGAGAATTAAAAAGCATCAGTTCCATTCCTTTTTTGAGTGTTGGAGCGTTCTATTGTTTAATTATCTCTGAACTCCCGAAAAAGACCAGAAAGGCAACAGTATTGATGCTGGATTCACTTCCTACCTATTTTCCCTAAGGCAAAGTTAGACGTACTTTGCAAATTGGTTGTTAACTGTTTCAGGTATTGAAAAGACTACTTCTTGGGCCCCTGGGTGGCTCAGTCAGTTAATCGTCTGCCTTTGGCTCAGGTCATGATCTCAGGGTCCTGGGACTGAGTCCCGCATCGGGCTCCCTGCTCGGTGGGGAGCCTGCTTCTCCCTCTGCTCCTTATCTCTCTCTCTCAAAATAAATATATAAAACCTTAAAAAAAAAAAAAAGACTACTTCTGCCACAAACTGCTCTTAGCTCCTGTACCAAACTCTTCTTTTATCTCTGTTTCACACCTTGTTACCAGTAACACAATTTTAAGGTAGGAAGTTGGAAAAAAAAATGACTACCAATGCTAGAGTTCCTAGACTCATTTCCCACAAGCTGTTTCCAGAACCATGTGGAGCTCATGGTGTTCATATTAATATTAATATTGATGAGAAATAGAAGCAGAAGAATGTTCACCTTTAGCCCAGAAGGCTGACCTATAGCCTGTATAATTCTGATAAGGATCAAATACTTGCTGATTGCTACATTCTTAAAGGATCTCATGACTGCATGTATAACTGAACGGTAAGCACCAGAGAAATCTCTCAAAAGTTGGTTTACGAGTAGAAATTTGAAGAAGACATTTAAGATTTAATACTCCCTGCACGTCCCCTCCCCCTTGAACACTAAGCATAAAACCACCAGCTTCATACAGCGTAAGTGTAGCTCCTTTGCCCAGGAGTCCTGGCCCCATGCTACTTACTTAAATAAACTTACTAGGTTGCACCATACAATGTCTCAAGAATTCTTTCTTGGCCCTTGCATTCTACACCCCTGCAACAATATGATCCGTCTATAATATTGCCACAAATCATTTTATTCCAAAGTGTAATGTCCTGTGGTGTTATGTTGAGATAACTATAATATCAGTGCAAGTGTTGTCATTTTTCTGACAAGGGGTTTTGTCTTTATTTTCCTCCTGTGGAGATGAGATATAAGACTTGATCCCAGGCTACCTGTGGGACTTCCGATCTGATGGGGAGGCCTTTGAAAGAATTCACCCAAGGCAGAATAAAAGAGATAAAAGCTTATTGAATACACTACAAGGGGGCAGTGAGCAGGACAGCAAAGGATAGGCTGTCTGCCACAAGGCGATGGTGAGGGGCTACAGTTATATAGGGCAGAGTGAGGAGGTATGGGAATGTATGGAATTTTCCCTTTTTTGGTAACTGTGCCTGGTTGTAATTAGTCAGTTAGGGACTATGGCAGTTTCAAGGTGGGTCACTGAATGAGCCTGTTTGCATTCAGCTTGGTGGTCACTGTGGGCCCTTTTACCTTACTCATATGTCCATTGCTCAAGCTTGTTGCCTGAAAGCAGCCTCTACACTACCTTTAGTGAAACCCTGGTACTAGTTAATGTGTGTGAGGATTACAATATAGGCAAAGTGCCAATTTAAGCTCTGTTCATTTCTTGCATTCTTCCCTCAAAAAGGAGGGGATCTTTGAGAGAGAACTTTAGCTTTTAAAAATATGATATAGGTGGTACCCAAAAATGCAGAGCCTTGAGCACATATTTTACGGACTTACAAACTAGTCTGAAAGATGAGTAGTGTTAAAAAAAAAAAAATTCAACTGAGTAATTTGAAGGTCTGATTGGCTTTATTAAGCAATTCATGAGTTGGGCAGAATCCTGAAGTTGTAGTACAAAATGGAAGGTTTTTATAGGAAGGAGGGTGAAGCAAGGAAGTTATCAGCAAAAGAAAGAAAAGATTCTTACAGGCAAGGTCACTTTCCCTTTGCGGGGGAATGGCAGGGGGTGTCTTCATGCAGATTACCTTATTGGTTCTTAACAGAAAATTCCTGACTGACCAGTTAAGACAATATTTGTGGGGGAGCTTGAAACCACGATTAATATTAGACATTAAGCCCTGGTTTGGTGACTTGACCTAAGTGACGCCATTTTGGGCCTATGGTTTTCTTTTTAACAGTAGGAATAAGGCAGAGTAGGGAAAATCGCCTTCTATTTAAAGAGATTAAGTGAAATAAACACTGAAGAATGTGATCTTGGTTTTAGATGAGTAGTAGAAGTATATTAGTAGTAATGACAAGTTACCCATGCTACTTTTTTTTTTTAAAAGATTTTATTTATTTATTTGAGAGAGAGAATGAGATAGAGAGAGCATGAGAGGGGGGAGGGTCAGAGGGAGAAGCAGACTCCCTGCTGAGCAGGGAGCCCGATGCGGGACTCGATCCTGGGACTCCAGGATCATGACCTGAGCCGAAGGCAGTCGCTTAACCGACTGAGTCACCCAGGCGCCTGTTACCCATGCTACTTAACGCTAACGAAAGAAAACTCTGACTAAGCAAAGGCTAAAAGATTAGTAAATTTCTACTAAAGAGATCACCTAAGGCAGCACTTGGATTATCAGTGTGGTAAAGATGAATTATTCAATACCTGTTGAGACAACTGCCTAGCCATCTGGAAAAACAGGTCTGTATTCCAACCTCACTCCATATATCAACATAACTCTCAGCTAGATCAAATTTGTAACCATAAAAAAAAAAAAAAAAGAAAAAAAAGAAACCCCAGAAGTGCTAGGAGAAACTAATAGACGGGAAAAGCTTTTCTAAGCATGATGTAAAAACCAGAAAATATAATAGAAAAGATCGATAGATTTGCCTACATAAAAATTGAAAATATTTATAGAGCATGTCAACCAAGAAAAGAATTCACTGAAAATTTGAGCAAACAGACGGTTATCTGGGCAATTAGAATTGCAATTTGGGAGACACAGATTCAGATAGAAACCTGAATTGTGTTCCAAGGAAGACAAAGAGAGAGCAGAGTTATATAGGCAAAAGGCTATGAGTGTAGTTCTCATTCAGGTCCTCTATGTAAAGGAGGGATTGGAATTAGGGTAGCTGGGATTGGTTGGGTTAATCTGAAAATGAGGGATTGAAATTTGCTAAACACATTGACTCTTTGGAAGTGAAGAGTGCAGATGATTCAGGTGTCATGGTGAGGAGGAAGTTAAGTCCAGGCTGAGGGCTTGCAGCTAGCTGAAAAGTTCACAGTTTCTAAGTTGAGGACATGCATAACCTATGGCTTCCCAACCCTACATATATATTTTTTTTTTTTTTTTTTAATGAGAGAGAGAGTGTACACTTTAGCAGGGGGGAGGGGCAGAGGGAGAGAGAGAGGATCTTAAGCAGGTTCCACACTCAGCATGGAGCCCAACTGGGGGCTCGGTCTCACGACCCTGAGATCATGACCTGAGCTGAAATCAAGAGTAAGATCTGGGGTGCCTGGTTGACTCAGTCGGTTAAGCATCTGCCTTGCTCAGGTCATGATCCCCCTACTCAGCGGGGAGCCTGCTTCTCCCTCTCCCTCTACCTGCTGCTCCCCCCACTTGTGTGCACCCTCTCTCTCCCTCTCTCTGTCAAATAAATAAATAAAATCTTAAAAAAAAAAAAATAGGATGCTTAAAAGACTGAGCCACCGAGGCAACCCCTCCCAACCCTATTTTAAAAAGAGACTCTCTTAGCTAAGCTTGCTTGCTTTACCTTGGAAATCTCCTTTTCCAAGCATAAGAAAGCTGAAATAAATCACGAACTAGGTGAAATGTTTGCAATATATATATCACAGGCCCAGTGCTAAAAGCCCCTACAAGGAAAGATCTTGTAATCAAGTGTTAAAAAATTATTAAAGACAACTTAGATAATACAAAACTTCAATACTTCATGAAGTAGACAGTTTCTTTGTTCAGAGACTACAAAAGGGGTAGAAGGCAAGAAGCTTTTATAAGAATAAAGAATAAAGAACAAGTAGGGGGTGGGGTACCTGGGTGGCACAGTCAGTTAAGCAACTGACTCTTGGTTTCGGCTTAGGTCATGACCTCAGGGATCAAGCCCAGAATGGGGCTCCACGCTCAGCGCAGTCTGCCTAAGATTCTCTCTCTCTCCTCTGCCCCTTCCCCATGCATGCGCTCTCTCTCAAATAAATAAATAAATCTTAAAAAAAAAAATAGGGGCGCCTGGGTGGCTCAGTTGTTAAGCGTCTGCCTTCGGCTCGGGTCATGATCCCAGGGTCCTGGGATCGAGCCCCACACTGGGCTCCCTGCTCGGAGGGAAGCCTGCTTCTCCCTCTCCCACTCCCCCTGCTTGTGTTCCCTCTCTCGCTGTCTCTCTGTCAAATAAATAAATAAAATCTTCAAAAAAAAAAGAAACAAGGAAGAGAAAAATCGAAAATTTCTGATTAGCTGGGGCCACATAGTCAGCCTTGTTTGGAGTGAGGAGGAAGAGGAAATAAGTACAGAGCCCAAACTGGCTTGGCATTTGAGGATTGGCTGACTGGATATACTGTGTTTCTGGTCAGGCAAAGCATTTACAAGGACACAAAAGTTATCTTAAGTTTCAGGTTGCTGATGTGGCATTCTGAACACTCTGTCTTGGGCCTAGAAAGTTATTTCAACACAAAGAAAGCCCGGTGAAAACAATGGAAAAAAAAAAGTTTAATTCCTACAACTGATCAGTTTCTGGAAAGGTGTTCCAACAGCCCTACTAATATTCACACAAATGGTGTGTAGGGGGAGACACTCTTCACCTATTAAAATGGAAGCTATTTGAAGATCAATAGCTGCTAGTTTGGGCAAGGGTATGGGAAAACATGCATTTTTGTGCCCTATTAATGAGAGTGTAAATTGGAATAACTTCAAGAGAATGGTATAACAAAATATAGCATCAACATTTAAAATGTGCTAACTTACTGAAACTGGTTTATTAGGATTTATTCCTATGGAAATACTTGCACATGTGTGCAACGATCCACGTGTGATGTCATGCAGGAAGTTATCTCGATGCAGTGGTAACCTCCAAATACACTATCAGACAGGCTATCCTATATGTCATGGACAGGAAACGCCACAGCCCAAATTAAGATGCTCAAAATCACATAGTTTAGTGAATCACTTTTCAATAGGAGTCAGTGATGGTTAAGACATTTAGGATAAGGTGCCAGGGAGCTGGGAGGACCATATTACCTGAATCCTGTGTTATGCAGTGTTTATGTCCCGTCTGCTGCATCGACCTTCACTTCTGATAGTGCGGTTATAAGGACCACAGCTGAAATTGGAAAGGGGGCTCAGCAGATAGAGGGGTGCCTAGAGCCAAAACGTTCTTCTATCAGAAATGTGCAGGGCAAGTATGCCTGGTTAGAGGTCTGCTGTGAGCCATGCTTTCTGTTTTTCTGAAGCAGAACATCCATGGGGCCAGGATGGGTGTCAACAATGAACAGCATTTGGGGGGATAATGTAGTTATTGGCCCGAAGGTGGTATCTTAACTTACACCTTGGCCTTTCCATTATTTTCAGTTAGTAACCCTCTTGTTTGTTCCATCCCTTCTATATATTTTTTCCATTCTATCTTTATCGTGTCTTATAGTATGCTTTCTGTACTTAACACATCTAAACAGTTCTATCTCATAAGCTATTTGCTTTCCCATTACACTTAACACATGAGTTTCGTATGTCCTTTTTGTTTTTCCTGTCCTTTAGAACAGAAATGAATAGTCTCAGGTGCCTGAGTGGTTCAGTCGGTTGAGGGTCTGACTCTTGGTTTCAGCTCAGGCCCTGATCAAGGCCCATGTTGGGCTTCGCGCTGAGTATGGAGCCTGCTTAAGAGTCTCTCTCTCTCTCTGGGCGCCTGGGTGGCTCAGTTGGTTGAGCAACTGCCTTCAGCTCAGGTCATGATCCTGGAGTCCCGGGATCGAGTCCCGCATCAGGCTCCCTGCTGAGCAGGGAGTCTGCTTCTCCCTCTGACCCTCCCCCCTCTCATGTGCTCTCTCTCTCCTCTCATCCTCTCTCTCAAATAAATAAATAAAATCTTTAAAAAAAAAAGTCTCTTTTTCCCTGCCCCTCCCCCCACCAAAAGAAAGAAAATACACATAGCAAACATATATGAAACATTTTGCTTAGAATATAAAAACATTTTTTTTTCAATAAGGGATAGGATAAATATGTTATTTTGTATATAACGGGATACTAGTTGTTTAAAATGGGAATGTATATCTTTATTGACAAAAAAGGAAAAAGATACCTATTTTATATTGAGTGAATAGGATTCAAAAACATGATGTACAGTATTCCATTTATGTTTTAAAAATGCATTTATGTACATAAATGCATCTAGATGTGTACAGAGAGGACATCTAAAAGAAGCTTCTCTAAAATATTAATGGTAGTTTTCTCTAAGCGTAAGATTGGGGGTAATTTCTTGCTGCTTATATTTTGTTTTATTACAGGTGAGTTTTTTGGGGAGAGGAGTACTATAAGAAGCTTACATTTTTATAATCTACAGAAAGAACAAATCAATTATGGCTTTTAAGAATTTCAGATTACCAGCATTGTGCTCTGGGAAGAATAGCCTTCAAAGTCAGATAGGCCCAGATCCATTACTAGCTGTCTAAAATCGGGTGCTTAGCCTCCCTTATCTTCAATTTCCTAGTCTGTAGAATGACAATGATAATAAGTACCTTAGAGGAAGTAAGAACGTGTGCTAAGAGCATAGCACAATGCCAAGATCATATTAGTGGTCTAATAAATGTTCCCCACACACACCCCGTATTTGATACAGTGCTTAATTCCCTTCTGCTCTGATAGTGTGAAAGGACCTACTAATCATAGTGCTAGGAAATCTCAGCTGCAGAGAACTCTTTCCAAGACAGGTCAGCTTATAGTATCTTCCTTACTTAGTAGCTGTGGTCCGACAAAGCCTGATAAGGGAATCTGGGGTTTTTCCAGGCTTCCATTAAGAACTTGAAAGTGTAAGATATATCCCACTGGCGGGGCGCCTGGATGGCTCAGTTGGTTAAGTGTCTGCCTTCTGCTCAGGTCATGATCCTAGGGTCTTGGGATGGAGCCCCGTGGCAGGCTCCCTGCTCAGCAGGGAGTCTGCTTCTCCCTCTGCCCCTTCCCCTGCTCCTGCTCTCTCTCTCTCTTTCTTTGTCTCTCAGATGAATTAAAAAAAAAAATCTTAAAAAAAAAGATATCCCACTGGAAAATATTTTGGCCCCTAGATCTAATAAGATCATATTTAAATAAGTAAAACCTGGGGTTAGATCGCAGTCTTACCAAACTTTAGTGTGTATATGATCATCTACAGAAGTGATTCTCAATCCCATTCAGACCTGATGTCACTTTTTTTTTATAATGTTCATGTTACTATACTGAAATTCAGAGATAATTTTTTAAATGAATACACACATTTTTAAAAATCAGTATAATTTCTTGACAGTAAGATAAAGAAATAAAAAGAAAGTCATTATAATTAAATGTGTATTTCAATATATAAATGATCTGATATGATTAACTTTATGACATAAAGCAGTATTCGGAAGCTTGCACATCTGGGTAGACTCAACCACGAATGTGTCAAATACAAGTGTGTTATATTGACAACCAAATAGCATGAGTCATGTGACCATTGATGATGTGATTTTCCAAAATGGTGCACAACTTTTGGTAAAGTTTTGGACTAAAAAGGCTAATTTCCCTCTAGTTTACACAGTGGTTGAATTCCTATAAAATTTAATGCGTAATAAGACCCTGCAGAAACTACTCTAAAGGGAGATTGTTTAAAATGTGCGTTCTCGGACCCTCAACTCCAAGTATTTTGACTCAGGGAGTCTAGCATAGGACCAAGAATCTATATAACAACCTCCTGGCAGTGATTTTGATTCAGACTTTCTGTTTTCTAAATGAACTGGGAAACTGAGATGTTGTCTTGGAGAGAGAACCAGGAACCAAAAACTGGTATATCATTGGCCATTCCTACCCAGTGTGGTATACTGGGGCTAGAGGAAGAAATTTAGAACAGGAATATCTTGGTTTCAGTCACAACTGGGCTACTTGCAATTGCCTGGCTTGGTACAGATGTTCTGGATCTATTTTCTTATCTATAAAAATGGGTATTGTTACCTGCAGTGTAGAGGAATGGGATTGTGGTTTCTGAAACCCTTTGGAGCTTGCTTGCTTTATCAAGATGACTAAAACTCCTGATATAAAGCAGTCTGTAAAATGAAATATATTAAGCATGAAAATTGCTTATTATGGCAATGCTGTTATTCACACGTTAGGAAAATCTGATCAGGGTGTTGTCACTTTCCCCAAAACCCACTGTTTGAACCCAGAGAAAGCAAGCCACAAAGAAATTTGGTCGCTAACTCCTCCACTCAACAAGCAAAATAAAAAGGCACAAGCTCGTAATCCTGATGACAAGATTCTGGCTCCATTTGGCCAGTGGCCAAGAGTGTAGATATGGATGAGTCACTTCCCTTTCATTGAGCTCGGTTTACTTAGACTTTCAGCTCCATCTGTTAGTCAACTACTCCATTCCTCTTTGCTTCCTCCTTTCCCACACCTGCTACCAGCCTTTCTACCTCTCTGATGACTTTTCCTCCGCGCTCCTACCGCTTCTTGTACGTTCCGCGCTTTCTTGTCCCAGATTTCTGTCACCAGCTCCTCGGCCGTCCCTTTGGCTTCTTCCCTTTGTTCGGTGATCTCTGGCAATCCTCCCGCAACGTCCGGGCTCCTCCCCAAGATGGGGGAAGGGGGGCGGCTACCCGCAGCCCCGACTGGGGCCCACACTGTGCGCCCGGGTCCCGGTACCTCGTCGCGTCCTCGCGACTTGCTCTTACCTCCCTTTCCCTCTCAAGACCTCCTGCCCCCCATCTCCGCCTTCAGCGCCGAGCTCGGAGGTTCCGGAGGCTCCGGCTGAGTGTGCTGGTCAAGGTGCCCTGTCACTCGCCACCCGTTCGCCCCGGAGAACATCGCCAAGGGCCCCTTCCCAGACCGTGCGCCCCGGCTGCCAGACGCTGAGGCCGGCTTTAATTCTTCCTTGGCTTGGGATGCCCACCACGGGCGGGGGCAGTCGCTGCTGAGTCCGGAGCCCGGAGCCACCCACGTGTCCAAGAGCGCGGCGCGCGGCCAGCGCAAACCTCTCCAAGGCCGGCGGCTCCTAGTCGCGGAAGCTCCACTGTTGCCCGAGAAACCCTCACCGGCCGGAGAGCGGCGTGCGGGTCGCGAGCGGCACGTGCGGATCCTCTGCGTCTCGCCGCAGGGTGCGGGTGCCCGCAGAGCCGGCGAGCCAGCGAGCGAGCGCCGGAGCAGGGAGTGTGGGCTCGCGGACCCGCCGAAAGGCCAGCACCTCGGAGCGGCAGGGGCCGCGCGGCGGTGCGGCCGGCGGGACTGCAGTGCCACCGCTCCGGAGAAAGCCCACACGCTCACACGCCCGCGCGCGCACGCACGTGCACACCGCGGGCAGCGAGAACACGAGCGAGAACCCTTGAGTGTTGGACGCGTTATAGCCATGGCTTCTGTCCTCAGCAGCAAAATTCACGCGTCCGGGACTTGCCAGGGCTCCAAAGCTGATGCCCGCGGTGACGCCGACGGGAGAATGGACTGGGATCCCGAGATGCACGTGAAAATGTGCAAGAAGATCGCCCAGCTCACCAAGGTAAGGTAAGGCGCTGCGGGCCGGCGACCTGCGCGCCCTGGGGGCCCCAGGTTGGAGGAGGGGGACGGGCCCAGGGGAGGCCCAGGCTGAATCCGGGCAGAAACTTTGTCTGGGAGACCGACCCGTAAGGGAAGCGGTCCTAAATCTTGGTAACTTGACCTTCTGGAAGCGCCTCTCTGGAGAATGAGGATACTTGCCAAGGAAACTCCTACAGTGCTGAGCAGGTGGTCTGTGCTCCCAAGGTGGGAAACCTAGTTGAATCAGCGCTGGTGGGAGTGCGCGCGCGCGTTTGTTTTCCTTTGCCAGCTCTGCTCAAATGATCGGGTCTGGAATGTTGTGATTTTATTCATCGTTGTACTTTACAGCTGGGGAGGTCATGTGGGCTCTATTTAAACACTTGATGAATTTATTCCTTCATTCAACAAATATTTGAGCCATTTGTTGAGTGCCAGCAGCTTGTCTGGCGCCGTACTAAACCTGGAAGGCAGCCCGGGGGACTTACTATCAGACTGGTGCAGATGTGTGTAAGAGCATAAATGGGGAAGTGCACGAGTCCCCAGTTAATTACTGGATTACAGAAGACCTTGGGAGGTCAGCCCGCCCATCTCCCTACCTCCTCCCAGGGACGGGATTGAACCTCTCCAGGACCCGCTGAGGACCACCAAGAAGATGCCACACTGCCCTTGGTTAGCTCTCTGCAGCTTCCCTATTAGGAGCTTCTTATTGTAGGTTCCCCTCCTGTGCCTTGTGTATAGATGGAAACAAAAGCCCTCTCTTACAAGGTCCCAGTGGGGGAATATAGCTGTTTGTCGTGGGGTTTCCTTTTGATCTCATAATAAACTCCTGATACCATGCCTGCTTGTGGAAGGGCCAGGTCCAGATTCTGTCCAGTAGTATATGGGGCATGCTCCCTTCTCTATCTCCCTCCCACCCCCCCACACCCATTTTTTTGTAGGTTCACAGGCATTTTCCTCTCTGACTATTTTGCCAGAAGGAAGAGAGCACAGAGTCTTGGAACTGGACACTAGCTGCCTTCTCCTGCCCTTCCCATCAACTTCTCTACATTATTTGCATATGAGCCTGTCTCCAGACAGTGATTTCATTAGTCAAAGATTGAAAAAAGGGAATGGAGATACCCCTTGAGGCATTGGCATGTGTGGCTGGCACCAACTGATCTAATCTACATTTATCCAAATGTGACATCAACCCCTAAAAAATACTGATTCAAGGCTCTAGGCATAGTATAAGACATCTCTATCTTTAAGGAATCTAAAATGTTTTTGGAGACACAAGGTTTGAAACATGGAAGGAAAACTCAAAGACACTACTCAAAGACACTACTGTTTCCACTTCTATAGAAGTGGAAACAAAGGGTAAATCATTATGGGCAGGAACAGTTAGGGGAGATTTTATGGAAGAGATTAACCTTGAATTCAGTTGAATTTATGGAGTGCCTACTGTGTGCCAGGTGCTGTGCTGAATATTGATGGCATGAAACTGACTAAGACACAGTCCCTACCCCTGTGTATAAGAAACACACGAACAGATCATTTCAATACAATGTGGTAAACATTCCACTCAGCAGTATTTATGACACACCTATTATGTGCCAAGCACTGAAGATGACAGCAGTGGAAAAAGCAGCATGATCCCTAGCGCACAGTAGGCAGTGTTTCTCAAAGGATATTCTGCATTAAAAATCATAATGGATTCTTATTATGTAGTGCCTCTTTATACGGTTGTTATGCTAATTGATTAAATTAGACATTTTAATATTGATTATCGATACGCTACCTTTCTTTTGGCTAATGTTTGTGTGTATTTTCCATCTCATTAGATTGAATCTTTCTGTTAAGTTTTATTTTAGTTGTATTTCTGACAGGTGAATTTAATCCTTGTGCATTAATTGTGATTACTAATATATTCGGGCTTATTCTTCCATCATGTTTTATGTTTTTCATGTGCCATCCTTTTTCATTCTTCCTTTTCCTCCGTCCCTGCCTTCTATTGGATTAGTAAAATGATCTATATTCCCTCATTTTCCACTGCTGGTTTGAGGGTGTTAGGTTTTATTTCTGTTCTTCTCAGAATTGTCCTTTTTTTTTTCAACATACGTACTTGACTATAATTTTTTCTAACAAAGTTATTGTATAATTCTTTCTTCCTGCAAAAGATTTTCTTTTAAGATTTATTTACTTATTTTAGAGAGAAAGAGAGAGGAAGCAGGGGAGTGGGGAGGGGCGGAGGGAGAAAGAATATCTCAAGCAGACTCCCCACTGAGCCTGGGGCTCCACCTGGGGCTCAATCTCAGGACCCTGAGATCATGACCCTGAGATCATGACCTGATCCAAGATCAAGAGTTGGACTCTCAACCCTCTGAGCCACCCAGGCACCCCATTCCTGCAAAAGATTTTTGCAAACTTTACCATTTAACAGCCCTCTCCTTTCCCATCTTGCCATTGTTATCTAGAGTATTTGACTTTTTTAAATTTAAAAATCATTTTTATAATCAAGCCTTAATTAAATTCACTGACATTTCATCACCTCTCACTATTTTTTCTTGAATCCAAAGCCTTCTCTTTGGGTTCACTTTTCTTCTAGCTGAAGTTCATTTCTTTTTTTTTTTTTTTTAAAGATTTTATTTATTTATTTGTCAGAGAGAGATCACAAGCAGGGGGAGTGGGAGAGGGAGAAGCAGGCTTCCCGCAGAGCAGGGAGCCCGATGCGGGGCTCGATCCCAGGACCCTGGGATCATGACCTGAGCCGAAGGCAGACACTTAACGACTGAGCCACCCAGGCGCCCCTGAAGTTTATTTCTTAGTAAACTTTTCAGTAGGGGTCTGGGTGGGGGAGGGAATTCTTTGTATATTTGAAACTGTTGTTATTTTGCCCTCAGTGTTGGGTGATAATTTATTTGGGTATAAAATTCTAGTGAACATTTATTTTCCCAAAGTACAGTGATGAAGGTACTCCATTGTTTTCTGGCACTGGTTGTTGCTGGTAAAAATTCTACTGTCAGACTGTTTCATTCCTTTGTGGTCAGTCTGCCTTTCTCTTGATAGCATTTAAGATTTGTGTTTGTTTTATTTTGGTGTTTAGCAGTTTCACCAGAACTTTCTAGATGTTAGTGTACTTTCTGTTGAGGACTGGTGTGCTCTCTTTAATTCTGAAAAATTATCAATGATTTTCTCTTCAAATAATGTTTCTTTGTCATCGACTACCTTCTCTTTTCTGGAACCGCCATTAGGTCAGTGAGGAAGCCTCTTCATCTATCTCCTGAAATGTGATTAAAAAATTCTTTTTGCCTCTGTGTTGCATCCTGGTGAATTCCTTAATCCAATCCTTCTGTTTGCCAGTCCTCTAAATAAGTTGTCCAGTCCAGAGTTTTTCCCATCTTCAACTCTTAAGTCCTGTTAAGTTTTAGAATTTCAATTATATTTTTAATTTCTAAGATTACTAATTTCCTTTCTGATTTTAATAACTAATTTTTCCAGTTTTATTGAAGTATAATTTGCATATTACAAAATTCATCTATTTAAGTGTACGATTCAACATTTTTGGGTAAATGTTCAGAGTTATTACATTATAACCATAATCCAGGTTTCAGGACATTTCTATCCCCAAAGAAACCTATCCTAGGTACCCATTTGTAGTCAGTCCCCATTCCCACGCCAATACCAGGCAACCATTAATCTACTTTCTGTCTCTATAAATCTGTCTTTTCCAGACACTTCAACTCAATGAATTGATATAATATATGGTATTTCCATCTGGTACTTTTCACTTAGTTGCTTAATCTTAGCAGAATGTTTCTGAGGTTCATCCATGTCGTAGCATATGTCAGTCATTCATTCCTTTCTATTGCTCAGTAGTATCCCATTGATGGATATGCACTTTCTGTGGCAGACATTTGGGTCATTTCCACTTTGGAGCTATTGTAAATAATGTTGCTACAAACATTACATTCCTATACAAGTCTTCGTGTGGACGCACATTTTCATTACAATTGGGTAGATACCTGGGAATAGAATTGTTGGATTGTATGTTATTTTTTTAAAAGATTTTATTTATTTATTTGAGAGAGAAAGAGAGAGCACAAGCAGGGGGGTGGGGAGGGGCAGAGGGACAAGTAGACTCCCCACTGAGCAGAGAGCCTGACACGGGGCTTGATCCCAGGACCCCAGGATCATGACCTGAGCCAAAGGCAGACGCTTAACTCGCCACCCAGGTGCCCCTGGATTGTATGTTATATTTACGTTTAACTTCTGAAGAAACTGCCAAACTATTTTCCAAAGTGACTGTCATCTTACATTGTTCAGCCTACTTTTCCAGGAAAACCCAATCCAACCCCATGCTCCCAGTTCTCGGGTTACAGTGAAGTACATTACTTACTCCATGGTTCACTTATTGCCCTTCATTTTTATCTTGATGTTTACTCTCCTGAAATGTCTTCATCTCTAAAAGCTGAGTCCTACTTATCTATTTAAAGTCTCACTTCGCCCAAGAAAAGCCTTTGAAAAACCCTGCCTTTGACATTAACCATGTATTCATTAATTATTAATTGTGCATTCATTATTTTTTTCTTACATCTGTTTTTCCAGAAGTTCGTACAATGCCTGGCACATGGTAGACGCTCAGTAAGCTTGTTAAATTTAAAGTTTCCTCCCACAGATTTGGTTAACATTTCTTTCATGATATTTATCCATCTGATGTCATAGTTGATTTGTATATAGTATGTCCCTTAAAAATCATAAACTCTAATTTATTCACAGTACTTTGCACCTGGTAGACATTCAATATGTGTTAGGGTAATAAATATTCATTCACACGGTTGTTCGAGTCCAAGGTACACATTAAAATCACCTGGGGAGCTTTTTTTTTTTTTTAAGATTTTATTTATTTGACAGAGACACAGCAAGAGAGAGAACACAAGCAGGGGGAGTGGGAGAGGGAGAAGCAGGTTTCCCTCCGAGCAGGAAGCCCCATGTGGGGCTCGATCCCAGGACCCTGGGATCATGACCTGAGCTGAAGGCAGAGGCTTAACGACTGAGCCACCCAGGTGCCTGGGGAGCTTTTAAAAAATACACCAGTGAGGGGTGCCTGGGTGGCTCAGTCATTAAGCATCTGCCTTCAGCTCAGGTCATGATCCCAGGGTCCTGGGATCAAGCCCCACATCGGGCTCCCTGCTCGGAGGGAAGCCTGCTTCTCCCTCTCCCACTCCTTCTGCTTGTGTTCCTTCTCTCTGTCAAATAAATAAATAAAATCTTAAAAAAAAAAAAAAATACACGAGTGAGACAACTAGATGGATCCTAGACTGGAGTCTCTACTGGAAGGAAAAATGCTGTCAGGAGACTGTCAAGTCTACTGACAAACTGGAATACAATGGTAGAGAAGTGAAAAGCGTGTATGTCAATGTTAAATTTGCTGGGGTTGAAAATATACTATGTGGCTATGCAACAACATATCCTTATTCTGAGGTAATGCACATTGAGATAGGTCTTAGTTTAAAAAAAAAAAAAGATTTATTTATTTATTTGAGAGAGAGTGCACGCACACATGCATGTGCAGGGAGTGTGGGTTGGGCAGAGGGGCAGAGGGAGAGGGAGAGATAATCTTAAGCAGACTCCTCACTGAGCACGGAGCCCAACACCGGGCTCGATCTCAAAACCCTGAGATCATGACCTGAGCCGAAATCAAGAGTTGGACACTTAACTGACTGCACCACCCAGGCGCCCCAAAATAGGTCTTCTTTTAAGGACGTAAGTATGATGTCTTACTCTCAAAGCATTTTATTTTATAAATAAGTTAAAAATAAATAAAATTTAGAAAGAGAGCAAATGATAAAACAAATGGGACAAATGTGAAGCACAGGTGAGTCTCAATAAAGGGTATGGGGATGTTCTTTGTATTGTTCTTTTTCTGGCAGTGTTTTCCTAAGTTTGAAATCGTTTCCAAATAAAAAAATTTAAAACAAACACAAAGCATACAAGGCTCCGGGCCCCATCTGTGAAGGAGAGGAGAGAGAAGTGACAGGCATTGCTCTTTTCTCAGAGCCCCTCAAGAACTCTTGATGTTAACTCAGGGTCAAGAACCATGTTTCAGAGCACTTGAAGCTTTAAGTAGTAAAGTGGGCACAGAGGAGTCATCTGGGCCAAGCGAAGTTCCACATCCATTACCCTACTAAAGCCTTTGGGAAAGCATGAGGCAGGTTTGTCCAGCCCTGACCCTGGGCCTGTCAGGCCAGCCTCTACTTTCTGCCCTGTCCTAGCAACCTCCAGCTGATTCTTTTTTTGGCGGGGCTCTCCATATCCTCATGCCCAGAAGGCTTGGCATCCCTCACACCCAGGGATTCCCCAGTTCCAACTTTCAAAGAGGCATAGAATGGCTTGTCCCAAATAGAAGCTTTATATTAGACCAAGAAAATGAATGGGAACATGTGCATTCCCTCTCCATGAGCCATCTCTCGAACTGAAGACTGCCTCTCAGGAACTGGGACCGCAAGCGTGATAACCGCATACACGTGGCACTCCCTCCCATCTCCCGATCAGAGGAAGAGTGCCCAGGAGGCAAGGAGCCGTCCTGTCAGGTGCCAGAAGCTGCCAAGCTAAAAGTGTAAGGAGTAGAATAACCCGACGGGACCCTCTCAGGCACCCCTTGAAAAGGATCTGTGCCAGTCTCTTAGAAGACCCTGCAATCAAGGGCCTGCAACATCTACACATCAGTAATACCTTATGATTTTTTTTAATGTTTGTAATGTTTTCTTTTTGAGCTTTAAGGCTTTATGTTAGTTCCTCACCCCCCCTTTTATTATTTATTTATTTTATTAAGTATAGTTGAGACAATGTTATATTAATATCAGGTGTACAACATAGTGATTCAGCAGTTTCATACATTGCACAAAGCTCAAAACAAAAATCACTGCAGGAACAAGACTACGCTCCTTGTGCTATACTTTCATCCCTTTGACTTACCTATTTTATTTTAAGATTTATTTATTTAGAGAGAGACAGTGCGGTGGGAGGAAGAGGGGCAGAGGGAGAGAATCTCAAGCAGACTCCCCACTGAGCACAGAGCCCGACATGGGGCTCGATCTCACCATCCTGAGATCACAGCCTGAGTCAAAACCAAGAGTCGGACTCTTAACCGACTGCACCATCCAGGTACCCCTTGACTAATCTATTTTATAACTGGAAGTTTGTACCTCTTAATCTCCATCACCTCTTTCACCTATCTCCCCAACTCTCTTCCTCTCTAGCAACTACCAGTTTGTTCTCTATATTTATGAGTCTTTCTGTATTGTTTGTTTCTTCATTTGTTTTATTTCTTAGGTTCTGCATATGAGTGAAATCATAGGGTATTTGTCTTTCTCTGTCTTATTCCACTTAGCATTGTACCCTCCAGATCCATCTGTGTTGTTGCAAATAGCAAGATTTCATTCTTTTTTATAGTGTTTGTGTTCTTTGCAAAGGTTTTGACATATTTACTCATCCTCTGTGTGCACAGCAGTTCTGCATAACAGGAGGGAAGCACCGTCTTTAATGGAGGGAGGAAAAATCCAAGACCCAGGAGAGAGGGCCAGCATTCTTGCCCGACGTTACATTAGTACGTATTGACAGAACCAGGACATCCAGTACCCAGTGTTGGCTGTGTGTGGGGGGGGTGGTGGAGATGATATTTCCTTCCTGGTCATCCTTATGTTTCCATAACCTCTCCCAATTATCTTCACTACTTTTTCCCATGGAAGGAGAAAGGTGTATCCAATTAGTGAGGCTGAGAGCAGGGATTGGGTGGAGCTCTTTCCTCATCCTCCCTTTTTCCTCATGGAGTGATCTGCCCATAGAAGCACACATTCTACTCTGTCTGCCATGCCATTGATTTTTACATGATCTCCCCCTGGTCCAACGTCTACTAAGACATGTTAGCAGAGGGGCGCCTGGGTGGCTTAGTCGGTTGAGCATCTGCCTTTGGTTCGGGTCATGATCCCAGGGTTCTGGGATCGAGTCCCGCGTCGGGCTCCCTGCTCAGCAGGGAATCTGCTTCTCCCTCTCCCCACCCCCTCGTGCTCTTTCTCACTATCTCTCTCTCACACACACACATAAATAAATTCTTTAAAAAAAAAAAAGACAGGTTAGCAGAGACAGTGATCCTAATGTGTGGGGGAGATAGTGGATGTCTGTAGGGATGAAGTGGGTGATAATGTTATGGAGAATAGGTCCTGGGTATAATCAGAAAGATTAAGGAAAAACATTATAATTTCTTTTTTTAAAAGATTTTTTATTTATTCACTTGAGAGAGAGAGAGAGGACAAGAAAGAGAGAGAGGACGAGAGAGAGCATGAGAAGGGGGGAGGGTCAGAGGGAGAGGGAGAAGCAGACTGTCCACAGAGCAGGTAGCCCGATGTGGGGCTCGATCCCAGGACCCTGGGATCATGACCTGAGCTGAAGGCAGATGCTTAACCGACTGAGCCAATCAGGTGCCCCAAAACAATTCTAATTTTGACTCAAAGTTATCTTTTCAGTCAATTTAAACTTGATTTATTCCTAGAGGGATACTTCTTACTCTTATTTATACTAGTGAATATAAGTGAAAATTAAATGAGAATAAACATGAAGAGACTTGGAGAGCTAATGAACAATTTTGGAGTTTACCTTGGACTGTTCTTCCTCCTGCTTCTTACATGGCTGGTATCAGTTAAAAGACCATCTTTTTAGAGAGGCCTTTTCTGACCTTCCAATACAAAGGGGTCAACTTTCCTCATCTCTGATAGGAAAAAATAGGTCTTTCTTCCTTGATGATTTGACAGAGGAGGTTTCACTGACTTAACGTGGAGCATCTCACCCACAACTGGTCATAGCGTGAGCTTGATAGATACTGGTTTCCCTTCCCTTTCTGAATGGGAAGAACTGCAGAGGGACAAGACTCTTGCGCAGTCATCAAAACCAGCAATGGGAACAAAGCCAGCCCTTCTCTGGGACAGAGGGGCAGTGTCCCAAGGCAGTAGGAGTGATGCCTGTTAGCACAGGAGTCCTCAGCAACAGGCTCCCACTTGAGCCCTGTGTTTTCATGGCTTAAAGGTGTGGAAGTTTTATTGCACCCACTGACTCCCGCAGCTTCTCTGAAAATACCCTCCTGCTTGTTGGAGCTTGTTTGGGGACAGATGTTCAATACCAGTTTGCTTTCGGATTCGAGATTGGAAAACTGCAGATCTGTTTTAACAAGTTCTCTCCGTTGGAATCTTTCCATTTAATGATGTGATTCATGGTGTAAAGGTGGCTATCTCACAAAAATCTTTTTGCCATAAAACACCATGAGGTACACTTTAAGTTGGTTGTCTTTGCACCCTACTAAGATGCCTTCACTTTTGCATGAGCATTCTGATGTCTGCATCACTCCTCCTTCCACACAGCAGCCAGAGTGACCTTAAAACTGAATCACACCCTCACACACTGCTGGTGGGAACATACAACATGGCAGCCGCTTTGGAAAACGGTCTGGCAGTTCCTCTGTTCAACAGTTATTGTATGAACCAGCAATTCCAAAGTCCTCAAGAGAAATTAAAACACACACCCACACAAAAACTCATATACAGTTTTCAGAGCAGCACTATTCATAATAGTCCCCAAAAGGAAATAAGCCACAAGTCCATCAGTTGAAGAACGGATAAATAAAATGTGGTACAGAGTACAAGGTGGCGGGGAGGGGGGCAGGTAGTCGCTACGGGATGCAAGCTTTTTTTTCTAGGGTAAAGAAAATATGCTAAAGTCAGTTGTACTGATGGTTACACGACTCTGTGAACGTACTTAAAGCCACTGACTTGTACTTTAACTGGGGAAATTGTATGGTGTAAGAGTCGTTATCTCGATAAAGCCACTAAATGAAAACAGACAAAAATCAAATCAAAGCAAACGAACTGAATCCTATCTTCCTCCTGCTTAAATGCAGTTCTGAAGCAAGTCCCGGTGACTTCACCCTGGAAACGAATACCAATCAGCCCACCTCTGTTCCCCGTTTCCACCCCCCCTCCCCGCCCCAACCCCTGCTGGGTGGCCTCCTGAGGGGCATTGTGGTCCACCCTTGCCGCCTCACATGGGGGCAAGAATGAGCTTTGAAAATATAAGCCAGAACGTGTCATTCTTCTGTTCAAAACCCACAGTGGCTGCCTGTTTCACTTGGAATGACATTTGTTCACATAGAATAAATTCTGTCGTGGTCACCTGAGGTGGCTGCTTTCCGTGTCTCAGTGTCCTCTCCCTGGCTACACCGGCCTTCTTTTGGGCCTTCAGATGTGCCCGGTTTGTGCTGCTCGGTGTCTTTGTTCTGTTGGTTTCATCTGCCTGATCCTGGCTTGGCTGACCGGGCTCGGCTCAGATGTCTCTTCAGACCGGGCCAACCTGTCCACCTGGACGGTGCTGTTGCCCATCCCGTGTCCGAGGCCCCGTCAGCTCCATCTGTTGTCATCATTTCTCCCTCTCACTGTTTATCCTTTTCTCTTCTCCCCAGAGGAAGTGCCTTGAGGGCAAGGATTTCTGTCTGCTTTGTTCTCTCCTGTACCTCCAGGGCCTAAAACAGTGCCTGTTTAGTGATGGGTGCCCACAAGGGTTCTTTGATGGGCTAAATGCACAAAACTCTTCCTGGACCTCCCTTTGCTCCTAGCATCAAATATCAAAGTTTAACCACAGCCTACATACATTTTACGGGAAAGTGGAGTAGCTTTTTTCAAGGCCAGAACTCAGGAGGTACTAATCTCTAACTTCCTGAGTGGTGTGGAGAACTGGTTCTATCTGACAAATAAGTGGACTTCCCCCATTCCCTCCCAGGCCAGCATCTCATTTAAGTCCCTCCTGGCCCCTGACCACAGACACAGGGTCTGACCAACCCTGGTGTCTCCACTGGTCAGATGTAAATTCCTTCAGGACATGAGATTTATAAGGTAAGATAAAACAGCAATGAGAAATCATACACCATTTTAGAAAATATATCCATTTAAAAAAGTCAAAAATACAAGCAAAAAAAAAAAAGATTTTAAAGCATCCCCAAACCTGTAATAACTATAGTGATATAATAACTGATAATATTTTTGTATAGCTTGCTATATAATTTCCCATGCAAACATAGACTTATAATTTCTCAAACTAGAGTTACATCATACATAACTATTGTGTTACCTGGGTTTTTTTTTTTTTAACCTTTCACAATAGACCTTGAGCTTGCCAACATAATTTTTCATGGTTGTGTTAGTTTTCCAGTGTATAAATATTGTATAATTTCTTTCATCTAGGAAACATTTACTGAGCACCTGTTATGTGCCAGGTAAAATCACTTATATTATGGACCTTACAGGCAAGAGAAATAGAAAGAATGTGAACAAATACAACGGAAGCCCTTTTATTCAATGCCATTTGAGCATTTTGAATAATTGAAAAATGAAAACCACGAAGGAAAAAAATCTAACACATACATAACATTATTTTTTTAAAACTTACAACAAAGGTCAACAAACTATGGCCCACAGGCTAAATCAGCCCACTGCCCGTCTTTGTATGGCTTGTGAATCAAGAATGGTTTTCACATTTTTATTTTTATTTTTATTTATTTATTTGTTTATTTATTTATTTAAAAGATTTTATTTATTTATTTGACAGAGAGAGAGAGACAGCGAGAGCAGGAACACAAGCAGGGGGAGTGGGAGAGGGAGAAGCAGGCTTCCTGCCGAGCAGGGAGCCCGATGTGGGACTCGATCCCAGGGCCCTGGGATCATGACCTGAGCCGAAGGCAGACGCTTAACGACTGAGCCACCCAGGCGCCCGGTTTTCACATTTTTAAATGCTTGAAAAAAATTTTAAAAATAAGAACAATATTTTGGGGCACCTGGGTGGCTCAGATGGTTAAGCGTCTGCTTTCGGCTCAGGTCATGATCCCGGGGTCCTGGGATCGAGTCCCGCATCGGGCTCTCTGCTCCTTGGGAGCCTGCTTCTCCCTCTGCCTCTCTCTCTCTGTCTCTCATGAATAAATAAATAAAATCTTTAAAAAAAAAAAAAAAAGAACAATATTTTGTGACATGTGAAAATTATATGAAATTCAAAGGTAGTGTCCAAAATAAAGTTTTGTTGGAACACAGCTCTGCACATTCATTTATGGATTATCTAGGGTAGCTTTTGTTTGGCACAAAAGTGATGGCAGGTTTGAATAGTTGGGACAGAGACTGACTAAAGCCTAAAATAATTACTATCTGGACCTTTACAGAAAGAAGTCTGAGGACCCCAGTTTAAAACATGTATATGAACATTCATTCACTAATCTTTTCCTGTGAGGCTCGGTTTTAATTCTTTGGGATGGCCTGCTGATTGGCATTAAACTTTATTTGTCTTACATAAACTATAGTCGTAGTTAGAGTGACCTTCTAATTTATCACCCAAATTGGACACTTCTGAGAATGAAAGGGAGCACTAAACCGGGTAGGGCGCTGAAACAACAGGTGTAAACAGGGACTGTCCTAGATTGACCTGGATATGAGGTCACCCTACCCATAATGCACCTGTCCTATTTCCCACAGTGCATCTGTTCTATTTCCCATAATGCATCTGTACTCTTTCTTTCTTTTTTTTTTTTTTTTTAAAGATTTTATTTATTTATTTGAGACAGAGAGAATGAGATACAGAGAGCATGAGAGGGAGGAGGGTCAGAGGGAGAAGCAGACTCCCTGCCGAGCAGGGAGCCCGATGCGGGACTCGATCCAGGGACTCCAGGATCATGACCTGAGCTGAAGGCAGTCGCTTAACCAACTGAGCCACCCAGGTGCCCGCATCTGTACTCTTTCTTATTTGGGTGTCTTGATGTGGAGAAGAGAATCTAGATACTCTAGATTTTTTTTCTTTAGCAGTGTTCCTTTATTGAATCCGTCCAAAGCGTTCAACTTAGTTTTCATAGGAACAACTTACTTTTTACATTCATACATAACTGACTTAGTATGATGTTAGATTACATGATTACAGCAGCAGATACAACTGACTCAAACAAGTGACAGGGTGATCAGAATTGTTGTGGTTTTCCAGAGAAAGGATGAAGAGTACTAGTTATCCGCAAGTTGTTTGAATGGAGACTGATTAAGACAGCTTCTACTGTTTTTATATAGCAATTGAATTACAATTTTGATATGCTACCAAGCAAGAAGTATGAAAACATTGAACAGCCTGAGGGATCAAGGAAGTTTTCCTGAGATAGGCAGGGACTATAATTGGTGGACATTTTGGTTGATTCTGGTTTTTCATTATTGTAATTAGTATTACGATGGACATTTTTTATTAGAGAGGAAGAAGGGGGAAAGGAAGGGCCAGAAGGAGAGGCAGACAATCTTTTTTTTTTTTGTGGATAGAGAGAGTGCATGAACGGAGGAGCAGAGGGAGAGGGACAAGCAGAGCCCAACATGGGGCTCAATTTCACAACCCTGAGATCACGACCTGAGCCAAAATCAAGAGTTGGACATTTAACCGACTGAGCCACCCAAGCGCCCCTATGATGGACATTGAGACTGTATTGCTGCACACTTGTTAGATTATTTTCTTCAGTTAAATTTCTATGAGCACAACTCACCTTTGTTATAGACTCCTATGAAGGAATATTAGGAAGATTGGAAGGGAGAGACCTGGAGAGAGGAGTATTTAGTAATTAGTTGAAAACAGTCTCATAGACAAGGTGTCCTCCTTACTTGCTAACTTCAAAGCTTGCCATTTTTTTAAAAGATTTTTTTTTTTATCTTCAGAGAGAGAGAGTGCTCTTGCATATGTGTGGAGGGAGAAGGGCAGAGGGAGAGGGAGAGAGAGAATCTCAAGCCGACTCCACGCTGAGCATGGAGCTCAACGCTGGGCTTGATCCCACAAACCTGAGATCATGACTGGAGCCGAAATCAAGAATCAGAAGCTTAACTGACTGAACCACGCAGGCACCCCCCCAAAGCTTGCCATTTTTAAAGGCATTTATTACAGCTCTCTTCCCTCTATAATCCGAATACTGGAACAGTTCCATGGAAAAACACGCATAGTTGCAGAGACAATGGTGTACAGTAGTCCCCCTTTCTCCATGGTTTCAGTGACCTGGGGTCAACTACAGTCCAAAGCAGGTGATCCTCCTGATATATTGTGATATATATGTCACAAAGCCTACATCATTCCCCTCACTTCATCTCATCACACGGCATTTTATCAGCTCACATCATCACAAGAAGAAGGGTGAGTACAGTAAGATATTTTGAGAGAGAGAGAGAGAGACCACATTCACATAACTTTCATTACAGTATAGCATTAAAATTGTTCTATTTTATTAGTAGTTCTTATTGTTAATCTCTTACTATGCCTAGTTTATAAATTAAGCCTTAAACATACAGTAGGTTCGGTACTATCTGGGGGTCTTGGGATATATCCCCTGCAGACAAGGGTTGGGGGGGGCACCTGTAATTACTTTCAAACTACAGTGACATAATCACTGGCCCAGGTGGTCAGTTCACATTCTGACTGCTTAATGGACCTGTTTGAAGTTACTCACTATATTCTGATCCTTCAGAGTAAGAGGATGCAACTAGAAAATGCTCGTAGGTTGCTCAAGGCAGCAGAGAAACAAGCAGCTTTCTCAGAGCTCAGGGGTCTGGTAGAATCAGTCCCACACCAGTGGTTCTCCCCGTCTTGTCCCTGGTCTCCTGAGAGAGCCTTTCTCTTAGCTGTGGAAACTTCAGAACAGGAAGCAGAGACCTACTTGTGATTCCTTGATGTCATCATCCTCAATAGTATTCTTCTCAGTCTTTTGAAGCAGAATGGTGGTAAAATCTTCCTGAAAAGCAATGTCCCTGCCTGCTGAATCCTGAACAGCTACCATAATAACTTTGCCACTTGAACTTCAGGCTCTCATTTGGTTAAAAAGCAGGCCCAAGAGACTGCTTCTCAGTCTTTTACTGCTTCGTGCTAATTGTGTACTGGGCACATGCTGTCTTCTCTTGTTGGTTGCTGTGGTAGACGCAAAAAAAACGGTCCCCTGATAGATGTCAAATCCCTGGAACCTGTGAATCCTACCTCATGAGGAAAAGGGGTCTTTGCAGGTTAAGTTAAGCATCTTTAGATGAGATAGTCTTCCATTATCTGAGTGGGCCCTAAATGCAATGACAAGTGTCCTTAGAAGAGAACAGCAAAGGGAGATCTGAGACGGAAGAGAAGACAGGGAGGAGGTTTAAGGCCGTGTGAAGACAGAGGCAGAGCCTGGAGCAGTGGAGCCACCAGAGGCTGGAAGAGGCCAAGGTTGGATGATTCTCCCTAGGAGCATTAGGAGGGAGTGAGGCCTGCAGGCACCTTGACTTTGAACTTCTGACCTCTAGACTGTGAGAGAATGAAGTTCTGTTGTTGTTTTTTTAAAGATTTATTTGTTTATTTGAAAGAGAGAAAGAGAAAGAGTGGGGGGAGGGACAGAGGAGAGAATCTCAAGCAGACTCCCCGCTGAGTGGGGAGCCCTGAAGCTGGGGCTCGATCCCGCAACCCATGAGATTGCAACCTGAGCCGAAACCAAGAGTTGGAGGCTTAGCCAACTGAGCCACCCAGGTGCCCCATAAAGTTCTGTTGTTTTAAACAAGCTTGTTATGGCAGCCACAGGAAGGAAATACACCGCCTTTTTACAGTCCCCACTTCCCCATTATTGACAGCTGCTTCGACACCTGCTGAGCTTCTCTCCTCTGATAACTGTCAATGTTTTTTAACAGAAATTCAGACCAGCAAATGAAAGCTTTTGGGTGGAGCTCCGGCAACTATGCATTTTTTTTTTAAAGATTTTATTTATTTATTTGAGAGAGAGAATGAGAGAGAGAGAGCACATGAGAGGGGGGAGGGTCAGAGGGAGAAGCAGACCCCCTGCCGAGCAAGGAGCCCGATATGGGACTCGATCCCGGGACTCCAGGATCATGACCTGAGCCGAAGGCAGTCACTTAACCAACTGAGCCACCCAGGCACCCAGCAACTATGCATTTTTAAAATTCACTGGTGGCTGTGACTTCAGCATGACTCTGAAGCCACAGGCTCTGGCCTAGGTGATTGGTCCTGGGCCATGGCCGGGCCCTGGGCTTGCCCTGGCTGGTAGCAGAAAGCTTGAGTGTTTGTCTTATTTCCTGCACTTCTCTAGAAGCTCTTTAGGCCTATGCTCCTCAAATGTTAGTGTTAAACACGAGTGACTAGGCCCACCTGAAGCATTTCGTATTCAGTCAGTCCCTGGTGAGGCCTGAGAATATGCATTTTATTTTTTATTTAAATTCAATTTAATTAACATGTAGTGTATTATTAGTTTCAGGGTAGAATTTAGTGATTCATCAATTGCATACAACACCCAGTGCTCATTATTTCAAGTGCCCTCCTTAATGCCCATCACCCAATTACCCCATCCCCTCACCTCCCCTCCAGCAACGCTGTTTGTTTCCTGTAGTTAAGAGTCTCTTATGGTTTGTCTCCCTCTCTGTTTATATCTTATTTTAGTTTTCCTTCCCTTCCCTTATGCTTCTCTGTTTTGTTTCTTAAATTCCACATGTGAGTGAACTCATATGATGTTTGTATTTTTCTGGCTGACTTATTGTGCTTAGTATAATACCCTCCATTCCATCCATGTCATTGCAAATGGCAAGATTTCATTCTTTTTGGTGGCAGAGTAATATTCCATTGTATATATATACACACCACATTTTCTTTATCCATTCATCTGTCGATGGAAATCTGGGCTCTCCCTTAGTTTGGCTATTGTGGACATTGCTGCTATAAATTCTGGGGTGCATGTGCCCCTTCAAATCACTATGTTTGTACTCTTTGGATAAATACCTAATAGTGCAATTGCTGGGTCGTAGGGTAGCTCTACATTTAACTTTTTGAGGAACCTCCATACTGTTTTTCAGAGTGGCTGCACCAGTTTACGTTCGGTTTCCCCTTTCTGTGCATCCTCGCCACCATCTGTTGTTTCCTGAGTTGTTAATTTTAGCCATTCTGACTGGTGTGAGGTGGTATCTCATTTTAAACCAGCTCAGGTGGAGTGCCAGGGTGGCTGTTGGTTAAGCGCCTGCCTTCAGCGCAGGTCATGATCTCAGGGTCCTGGGATTGAACCCTGCCTGCCTCAGGCTCTGTGCTCGGCGGGGAGCCTGCTTCTCCCTCTCCCTCTGCCGCTACCCCTGCTTGTGCTCTCTCACTTCTCTCTCTCAAATAAATAAATAAAAACTTTAAAAAAATAAATAAAAAGTAAACCAGCTCAGGTGATGCTGCAGACCTCAGGTTGAGCAAGCCTTTGAGATAACCAGGATTCTCTATTCTGTCTTCCTCATTTTTGAACTTGCAACCACTTCTAGCATAGTGCCTTTCTCTCAATACTACTCAGTAATATGAGTTGGATTACTTTGAACTGTTAAACCCTTGAGGACCAGGACCTCCTCTTACACCTTTTTTATATATCTTTAGAGGGTGTGTGTGCCAGCAAAGCTCCCCATGTGTCAGAGGTGCCAGCACGTCCCAGGAGGTGCCAAGGGATGCCAAGATGGCAGACGTATTGCACTGTTGGGGACTGCCATCAAAAAGACATGACCACCATCTGACCTGTGAGCTGGACCCAGGCACTTGGAGACTCCTCACCCCCTCTCCTGTCTTCACAATGTGGGTTCCACTTGTCTTATGTTGTGCTCAGTCTCTTAAATGGACATTGACCAATTATAGGTTTTGAAGGAGTGACAGATATTAGTCCGCCTGGTTGACCCATGAGTCTTGGTCAGAGTCTTTCTTTTTTTTTTTTAAAGATTTTATTTATTTATTTGACAGAGAGAAAGAGGGGTCACAAGCAGGGGAGTGGGAGAGGGAGAAGCAAGCTTCCTGCTGAGCAGGGAGCCTGATGTGGGGCTCGATCCCAGGACCCTGAGACCATGACCTGAGCTGAAGGCAGCTGCTTAAACAACTGAGCCAGCCAGGCGCCCCTCTTGGTCAGAGTCCTGCACTCTGCTGACAATTTGGTTATGATGAGGATGACAGAAGCATTTGTTGTGAGTGACATCAGAATCAGGGGCCTCCAGATAGGATGTTGGGGGGTGGGTAGCGTGGGGGTGGTTAAGGGTGATACCTTAACATTTTGAAGACAAAGTTGGTCTAGATCGTAGTTTTGGTTAGGCCAAACCAGTGCCAAGACAGTGAGAAAAAACCTGTTTTCTGGGTTTTTGTTCATCATCTTGCCAGGGTAGTCTGCCCTTGAGAAGCGTGCCCCCAGAGCATCTGCTTTACCTTGCACTTGCAAGCTCATTAATGGCATTTTCCCAGAGACCCAGAAATAGCAAATTCCATTAAAAGGCTTATCATTAAACACAATACAGCTCTTTATGTGGGAGAAGGATGGCCTCTGAATACGAGTCCATTAGGGCTGTGGGCTGGAAAAAATGGGTCAGCTTTCTTTTAAAGGAGAAATTAATACAGCAGGCAAGAGCCAGCAGTACTGCCAACATTCATCTAGCAAAGCTTTTCCTCTTCGTGCTGCCAAAGTATGCCTGTCCAGACTTGCTATTCCTGTCCTCAGCCTCCCGGAGCAGGGCCCATTTGTCCTAAAGAAGCCTATCAAATTATCTGGCGACAGCCTAAATAAATATGAGTGGGAAGATTAGAACTGGGTATAGGGTTATGTGTGTGTGTATATGCGTGTATGAGCAAATGTAATCTAAACCAGGCTGTGGGAAAGCAGAAGCTGATCAGTAACTCATTTTCTGACCTTGCTCCCCTTTGGTGGGTCCTAATATCAGTTCCATGAAAAGTGGTTCACAGCCCTGTCCATGAGATGCTGTCTTCAGAGAAGAGCTGATCTAGAGAAGCTGATTTCCATTATAACAGGTGAGTGCTCAAAAGGGCTGTGCGGTGTGCAGTCTCCTCATTGTGATTTAGGCAAGCTGAGGCACAGGGTCTGGTGGGACCTTGGTAGCTGGAGTTGACGGGCAGGGGAAGAACTCGCACTGAACAGTGGGAGCTGGGAAGTGAACATCCCATTGAGACTCCACAGACAACACAAGAGTGAGTCAGGCACATGTCTGCAGTGGGAGAGCTCTTCAGCTGTGTGGGCCAGCACAATGAGGGGTTCTAGAAGGTGGGTGATTCAGAATTCAGGGGAGCTGGCTGTTTGTTAGAAGTAAGTGTTTGGAATTCTGTCCAAATTCATCAGGATCCCCTGCTAATAGGACATGGACAAGGAGACCCGATTCTTCTGAAGGAGGAATTTGGCAGTGCTGGGTTCTTAGCAAACAACATGGAGAATTTAAGGACTTTGTAAGACATTCAAGGGGGAGGTATCTTGTAGGAAATTTGATATGTAGTTGTGTCAGTTTAGATGTTTGCATTATATTTCAGCAAATATTCACTCACTCCTATCCCTCTCCCCCATCCCATGAGCAGAGATTACATCCTCATCCCATTGACGATGGGCTTCTCCTTGAGACTTGCTTGCTCTGTGGGGTGTTAGAGGATGTGAACACGGGCAGAGGCCTTCATTGTGCTTGTACAGTTTGGAGATTGCCATGAGGAAACCATGTGCTGAGTGACCACTGTCCTTATAGTCTGGCCCCAAATGAGGAGACCCGAATCCAGCTCTCATAGCCTGGAGCCAAACCCAGATGATTCAAAATCTAAAAGGTAGAGCAGATCCCTTCTAGCCAAGCCCAGCCTAGATCAGCTCAACCATGGTTAGCCTACATAAGAAAAAAAATGCTTCTTGTTGTAAGTCATTGAGTTTGGGGGTAGTTTGTTATGCAGCTGTGGGCAGCCCCTAAGACAGCAGGGCTGGAGCTCAGAAAAAAGAGCTAGACTAAGAATATTTCAGCTTACAGGAGATAGTTTGTTTATTTTGTCATTTACTCCTTCACTCAGTAAATATTTAGCATAAGCTGATTCTGTGCTGGGTACTTCCATTCATGGGATGGAGATTGTTCAAAGTCGTTGTGGAAATAGGTCCTTTGGCAGCTTTCCCAGGGAGAATTTGTAGAGTTAGAACAAAGAGCTGTCAAAACGAGAACCTTTGACATTGCTACCCTATGAAAGAGAGCCTGAGAGATCCTTGGGAGAGGTATCGGGAGACACAGATGAACTGGTGTTTCACCTTGGGGGAGAGGCCTTCAGGAGGGAGTGTTGGGGCGCCTGGGTGGCTCAGTTGGTTAAGCGACTGCCTTCGGCTCAGGTCATGATCCCGGAGTCCTGGGATCGAGCCCCACGTCGGGCTCCCGGCTCAGCGGGGAGCCTGCTTCTCCCTCTGACCCTATCCCCTCTCATGCTGTTTCTCTCTCTCTCTCTCTCAAATAAATAAATAAAATCTTAAAAAAAAAAAAAAAAGAGGGAGTGTTGACTGGGGGCAAGTGGTGCAAAGATGGAAGATGGTCGAGTCCTGAATAGAAGCCATCGTAAATGGCCATCGGTGACCTGGCTGTCATTGGAATGATGGGCCACAGTTGGGAGAATCTGGTGCATGGAGCCAGATGTTGGCATCTGCATTAGTCAGCTCAGGCTGCCATAACAAAAGGCTCCCATAACAAAATACCACAGACCGTGTGGCTTACACAGAATGGTTTTAAACAGAAAACAAAAAATGTATTCTGTCACAGTTCTGGAGGCTGGAAGTTCAAGATCAAGTTGCCAGCAGTGTTGGTTTCTGGTGAGAGGGCTCTTCCTGGCTTGTAGACAGCCCCCTCCCCCTGTGTCTGCACATTGCTTTCCTCTGTGCACATGTAGAGAGAGAGAGATCTGTGGTGTCTCTTCCTTTTCTCATAGGATGCTAGTCGTATTGGATTAGGGCCCCTGCCCTTATGACCTCATTTAACTTTCATTACCTCCCTACAGGCCCTCTCACCAAATACAGTCACACCATGAGTTAGGAATTCAACGTATGGATCTGGGAGGGGACACAATTCAGTCCCTAAGAGCATCAGAAGACTTGGGCCTGGGGCGCCTGGGTGGCTCAGTTGGTTAAGCGACTGCCTTCAGCTCAGGTCATGATCCCAGGGTCCTGGGATCGAGTCCCGCATCGGGCTCCCTGCTCTGCAGGGAGCCTGCTTCTCCCTCTCCCACTCCCCTGCTTGTGTTCCCTCTCTCGCTGTGTCTCTCTCTGTCAAATAAATAAATAAAATCTTTAAAAAAAAAAAAAAAGAAGACTTGGGCCTGGTTCCAGCTTTGCCACTGCCTGGATCACCCCTGTAAAATCCCCGAAGGACCCCCGGTCAGGATCTAATAGGCACAGTGCCCACGGAACCTGCCTGCCTTGGGGTTGCTGCAGGGAGAGCCTTGTGCCTCTTTGCTACTTCTTCTGGTTGCCTTTTCCACCTATTTTCCATGGGAAGAAGAGCTCCTCAGCCGCCCCTGTCCACCCCACCAATGTTCCTGCCACTCACCTAGCTCACTCTCCTAAAGGTGGGGAGACATCCCTCCCCTCTGGCGTTCAGCCACCCTAGACAGGGCCCTGAAGGCTATTTCATGCTTTCGGTTTCCTTACAGTCCCTTCTATGGGGGAGCAACCTACTTTTTTCTGAGCTTTTTAGGTCAGAGAACACATGAGGGCTGCCATCTTGAGCTTGCTTTGTGCTGTAGTCAGCCAGGGTGCAGGATGGAGCCCAGGCATTACCTTAGGCTTAGAGCCAGGTGTCTCAACCTGGGCCCTACTCTGACATTCGAGGCCAAATAATTCTTTGTTTTGAGAGGCCGTTGTGTGCATTGTAAAATTTTTAGCAGCACCACTGGACTCTACTTACTCGATACAAGTAGCCCTCCCCCAGACAACTAAAAATGTCTCCAGATGTTGCCCAGTATCCTCTGGGGGGTGGTAGGAGGGTGGTTCCAATCAACCAATGACTTAGGGGGAGGTCTTTGTTCACTCAAGGCTCAAGCAAACTTTGGACATTGAAGAGCCTTCAGTTCACTATCTTAGGACTCAGTGGGAAGTCGCCCAGTCCCCTGGAGAAAAGATGTTTCTTCCAGGAAGTCCAGCTGGCTTCTATGCAAATTTGCAACGGTGAGGTGGTGGTTCTCGCTGGTAAACCAGAATTTCCAAGGAGGACCTAGGGATTAGGCTCCCCATTTTCCCAGAGGTCTTTTCAGACTCTAAGTGCTCTGAACATTAAAAGGACAATTCACACATAACTAACAATACCTAGCAATGTGAAATGCATTGCCTGTGTCCAGGAGATATGTCTTCTTTGTTTATTTATTCTTCTAGAGCAAGGACAGGCTGGAATGGTTTTGTTGATTTGAATATCTGGTTGCCCTTGAATTTTCACCTCTCTAGAACTTCAGTACCTCATCTACAAAATGGGCATTTTTAATCCCCACTTCCTCCATCGAACTGTTGCTAGACTTGGGTGAGAATGTATATGTGAATTCTTTACAAACTAGGCATGTTATGAAATCCTGAGCTGTTTAGGGGAGTGCAATCTGATGGAGAGAAAGAGCCCTAGTCAGCCAGGCTGGGATTCCCATCACTTGGTGTCATGGACCATCCAGAGCCTTAGAAAGTTACCTAACAGATTCCTTAGATTCCTCACCTGACAAATATTGGAAGCAGTACCTACCTTGATGTGTACAGATGGCAACTAAATGACATAGCGAGTCGATTAAAAACACAACAGCAAGTGGCTGAAGATTTTCTCGAGTTAACTTTAAGAACCTAGATGCCTGATACCAACTTGGAGCTCCTTGCTGAGCTCTGATGCTATGCAATGTAGCACCTCTCCCGACTTTGCAGGCAAGTCTGCCTCCTTGCCTCCCCCACCCCACCCCCTGTAGGGGTGGTTCTTGGCAGAGCAAAAATGTCTGGGCGGTGTCCACCACTTCGCAATGCCTGCAGAAGCTGGACAGCGCATCATGGCCACGAGCTAATCCCTGGAGGAAATGGGTCCATTGGCAGCACCTGCTCCAGGGGCTTGGCTAGAGACTTGGCTTGAGACATGGGAGCTAGAGGGGACCAGGAGAAACAGAAGTCAGTGCCCCGAAAACCCCAAAGACGGCTGGTGCTGAGATTCGCACTGTACATTGAATGGGGGTTCAAGTCACATTTCCTTTGACTCTCAAGGATACGATAGGAGGCTCCAGCTGATGTCAGACTCATAACTGCCTCTGAGAAAAGATAAACCGAGTTTCGGATGCGTTATCTTTTCTACCTGGGGGAAGTTCTGAATTGGCCGAAAGAGGCAGATCCACCTTTTTCCACCTTTTCCCAATTATCTTCTGTTCCCATTGGTTTTAAGCTTACTCAGCTTTTTAACCCCTTAAATCAGGTGAACCATCCGAACAGAGAGACAATGAAGTAAAATACCACGATTCACGTGCCAGTGTAGAGTTCCAGAGAAAGGGGAGGCGTGTGGCGATCCCTGAGCAGTGTGCAGTTGTCACCCAGGCCTCCCTCCCGCCGAGTGCCATTTAACAGCCTCCAAGAATCTTATTTATCGCCCCTTTCACTTTACTGTGGGAGCACCCTCACTTATGCAATAAAAATGACAAGTCACCGGGCGCCTGGGTGGCTCAGTTGGTTAAGCGACTGCCTTCGGCTCAGGTCATGATCCTGGGGTCCCTGGATCGAGTCCCGCATCGGGCTCCCTGCTCGGCGGGGAGCCTGCTTCTCCCTCTGACCCTCCCCCCTCTCATGTGTTCTCTCTCTCTCATTCTCTCTGTCCCAAATAAATAAATAAAATCTTAAAAAAAAAAAAATGACAAGTCACCCTTCCACAGATGCCTCACTAGAGGTCAAAACCATCTCTTCCACTTACCTTGGAAAAAATTGCACCTGTCACATTTCTGAAACAGATACAAAAGCCCAGGCCTGAAAAAAAACAAAACAAAACAAAAAAACTAGTCATCTAAATTATCCTCACAACAACAGACAGGTCCTTAGCTGTTGCTACAGGGAGGCAGGCAGTTAGCTACTTGGCTGGTTGGGTCCAGGACACATGAGCCCATAGTGAAAGCAATTATGGACTATTTGAAATTTCAGCCAAATATACTGCAAGCTACATAGGCTAATACATAGGCTAAGTTCTTTTTAAAGTGGCTTATTTTGGAGCGCCTGGGTGGCTCAGTTGGTTAAGAGTCCGACTCTTGATTTAGGCTCAGGTCATGATCTCAGGGCTGTGGGATTGAACACTACCACCACCACCACCGCCCCCCCACCCCCCAGGGTCTGGCTCTGTGCTCAGCGGGAAGTCTGCTTGAGATTCTCTCTCTCCTTCTCCTTCTGTCCCTCCCGTTGCTCATGCACACTCTCTCTCTCTCAAAATAAATAAATAAAATCTTTTTTTAAAAAGTGGCTTGTTTTTAGAAACAATGCACAATTAAATTAGTACTGACAAATGGAGGCAAGTTTTATTTACTTATTTTTTAAGATGTTATTTATTTGAGAGAGAGCACAAGTGGAAGGGGGAGGGGCAGAGGGAGAAGCAGAAGCAGACTCCCCACTGAGCAGGGAGCCTGATGTGGGGCTCAATCCCAGGACCCTAGGATCATGACCTGAGCCGAAGGCAGACGCTTAAGCCACTGAGCCACCCAGGAACCCCTAGAGATAAGTTTTAGTCCCACACATTCCTCCAGCTGGAAATGACCTAGAGATAATTTAGTTACTGGCGCAGTTCACACACTGGAGACTAGACTAGCTAAGAGGCTTCTCTGAGGTCACACCACTAATTAGTAGCAGAGCAGATTTAGTTGGGGTAGGGGGGGTCATTAGTTTTGTTTTTGGCATGTTGAGTCTGGAGGTCCCATGAAACATCCCAAGTCAAGATGCCAGGGACGCAGCTGGGTATCTTACTGGTCCTTTAAGAGGGAACTCAGTTACAGATTTGAGGATGGACATTGTTGAACACCTTGCGCACACGTATTTCCCACATAGTTCAACTCTTGTTTCTTCTTAGTAGGCAATGGCATTTAGAGACTGCAGTCTATACACTGAGGGCGCTCATTGCTACTAGGTCATTCACCGAATCTAGGTCTTTCTATGCAGATATATAAAATAAGTACTTTTCTAAGCATAAATAACATCATGAGTTCATATTGATACTTTTAATTCAAATTGAGGTGTAAAGGGTTTTTAATTCAACCTTGATGATTTTATATCTGTGGGTCTCATGAACAGAGGCCTAAGTTACATCAAGCTACTTGAGAGTCATGGCTCCTTGCACAGTTACAGACCTGAGTCAGTTCATAGGCCCGGAGCCCCGTGAATGTAGGGGAGATCAGGTCCCCTTAAGAAAGAACTCATGGTACTGACACCCTAGGTACTGAGTCTTCCAACTTTCCCCAAGGGGAACTGTGAGGTAAGTGTGCCAGGATAGCTGTGTCCTGGAGAAAGTTGGATACCTAGGCCTTTGGGGATTATTGGGTTGACTCAGAGAACTGAGGCACAGAGATGCTGAATAATTTTCCCCAAAGTACACAGCTAGGAAGTAGTAGAACCAGAGTTCAAACCCATTCCATACTATTAATCACCGCGCTCTACAAACTCTCCCGTAGCTACCATGGGACTAGAATCTGTCCTCATTGCTGACCTCTGAAGCACACAGGGATCATACATGCTGCTGCACCACATCCTGCTTTGGCTCCCCATTGCCGTTAGAATCAACAAGGTCATCCGTCATCTGCCTTTTTTTGCCTTTCTGACCTCATCTTGTGAGTACTTCCTGGCCTCACCCCTTGCACAGGACATGCCAGATGACCCAAAGATTT